>NW_019397308.1:52494-73069 GCF_000591075.1 Eurytemora carolleeae
ACAAAAACATATGTAAATCTGTAGGGGTGGGGGAGTGGGGGAGGTTATTTATAATATTACCAAAAAGAAGAGATCTTCCAATGTACTCGTTACCGACATAAAGCAGTACCTAAATATAGAAAATATAAAAGTGTATGGGGAGATGATTATCAATTTAGAGTTTTCAGATTGTGAAAGGAAGTTCTGATATGTTAAAGCCATTTAGGGACTTTATAAAGAAATTGAGTTTTTGCCACAAACTCAAACTTTCTAATCCCTTTTATTCTTTGGAAGTTAATAGTGTAAACTTTTGATATTTCAAACTTAGAATATTTTATCTGACAGAATTTGTAGTTTAAAATATCAAATATCTATGACATCAGGTTGGAGAGATAAGTATTTACAATATACACGTTCAATGCTATTATGCTGGACCATACCCTCTGGGGATTTTGCATAAAATGTCACGTCTTAGCAGGGAACAAATCGGATTCTTCGCATTTTTATATTTTTTAGTTTGGACTTCTGAACAAAGCTGCACAAATTCTTATTAAATAAAAAAATGCTGAAATAGGGTATCCGATGTTTCTGGAAAAGTAAAGAAATCTATTTTTTCTTTATATTTTTAAATAGATAAATCAAAGTAATTGATTGACAAAAATTTTTCATTAAAAAAGTTTAAACCTCCGCTAATGTCATGATAAGGAGTTGAAGCACTGTCACTTTCCCCATAACTACACAGAAGGAGATTAGAACGGTAGCTGCAGCAAAGTCTCCGAAAAGAAGATTAGTGGTGTCGACTGTTACGGAGAATTCAGTTGTCACGCCGCTCATGTAGTTTAATAAACCTGAACAATAATTTATAATACAGAGATAACGGGTTAACGGACAGCTGTTGGCGTAATTTCAATTGAATATCTATTGAGTTACATTTTTGATTCACAATGGTACCCTTTAAACCTCCGAGAATAAATAGAAAAGCAATGGTTTCGTGCTTGTTATAGGCTATAAGTGGCAGCATTTGGTTTGGGAAGTGTTGAACCGTGGAGGTTGTGCAGTACAATGCATAAATGTACAGATGTTCAGAAATCTTGGGGGGGGGGGGTTTTTGAGGATTCCCTTTCCAAGCTTTCCATTGTTATCTTTTTATCTTTACTTCAATTAATCAAACGTGTATTTTTAAAACTGTTTCAATTTAACACTGAACAATACCTCATTCTTGTTTATACTGAGAAATCATGTAACTGATCAAAACAATAACACAATAACATATTCTGAGTTGTTAGGCCATTACATGTTTATAGAGAACCCAACTCTTTAAATGGAGGTTTACTTGAAATTACGTTGAGAGCGACTTTAAGTTGAATTTCTGCTAAAGAAATTTGTTTCTTTTGTCATTAAAAAAAATTAAACCAGAGAGTGTTGATGTTAGTTGAAAGATTATTTACCCCATTTTGTTTTACTCAACTCCCATTAAAAATGGATTAAAAAGCTCAGAAAATTATGATTAAGTTCCACTTTGAAGTGTCGCAACCTAATGCCTAGGCCTTTTGGGTTCCTTAGAACAGATTCACTAAAACACTTTTTTTGTAGTTCCAGACATGACAATATCCTGATAGAAGTTTGCATTATTATAGATTTTAGATTTTTGTATAATTTTTCATGTTTTTTATTTTGTACCTGCAGAAATTATATACCATTGAAGAGAGATAGATCCAATAAGAAGACAAAGCGTAACTGCGCTTAAACTGTATTTTCTAAAATTATAAAAATCTTGTTAAGAAAGTTTTGATTTTTAAAAACAGATATTTTAGAAATATTTACCGAAGAAAAGTTAGGATGAATCCAATACCAAGATAGATCATAACGTGCACATCTAAACAAAACATGGATTATAACGTGCACATCTAAACAAAACATAGATCATAACGTGCACATCTAAACATAACATAAATCATAACGTTCACATCTAAACAAAACATAGATCATAACGTGCTAAACATAACATAGATCATAACGTGCACATTTAACAAAACATAGATCATAACGTGCACATCTAAACAAATTATAGATCATAACGTGCACATCTAAACATAACATAGATCATAACGTGCACATCTAAACAAAACATAGATCATAACGTGCACATCTAAACAAAACATAGATCATAACGTGAACATCTAAACAAAACATAGATCATAACGTGCACACTGCACATCTACACAACCCCTATTTCATAACGTGCACATCTAAACAAAACATAGATTATAACGTGCACACTGCACATTTTAACAAACCATAGTTCATAACGTTCACATCTAAACAAACCATAGATCATAACGTTCATATCTAAACAAACCATAGTTCATAACGTTCACATCTAAACAAACCGTAGGTCATAACGGGCTCATCTAAACAAAACATAGATCATAACGTGCACAAATCTAAACAAAACATAGATCATAACGTGCACATCTGAACAAAACATAGATCATAACGTGCACATCAAACAAAACATAGATCATAACGTGCACATCAAACAAAACATAGATCATAACGTGCACATCTAAACAAAACATAGGTCATAACGTGCACATCTAAAAAGCATAGATCATAACATGCACATCTAAACAAAGCATAGATCATAGCGTGCACATATAAACAAACATAGTTCATTACGTGCACATCTAAACAAAACATAGATCATAACGTGCACACTGCACATCTAAACAAAACATATAGTTCATAGCGTGCATATCTAAATAAGACATATAGTACATAGCGTGCCTATCTAAACAAAACATAGTTCATAACGTGCACATCTAAACAAAACATAGTTCATAACGTGCACATCAAGCAAAACATAGTTTATAACGTGTCAATTTATACAAAATATTGATCATGCTGTGCACATGTAAACTAAACATATATAGATCGTTACATGCAATGAAGCACATCATAACAAAAACATATGTAAATCATAACATTCAATGATGCATATCATAACAAAAACATATGTATATCATTACATGCAATGATGGACATCATAACAAAAACATTTGTAGATCATAAGATTTTCAAAAAAAAAGGTATTTGAATTGACTAATTCGATTGGTGTTTGAATCTGAAAACATATTTTCATTAAAAACGACAAAACAAAAAAGTGCTATAATTTTTTATAATTATTTTTAGTTTTATGTCAGCTGTGCATTGTGCAATGGAGTAAGAAACAAAGAGTTAAAATTCTTTATTTATTTTTTGATAAACCATTACCTGCAAAGATCGGGAAAAGTGCGTTGAATTTTTCAGATTTTAGCTCAGGCGGGTACCTTCAAATATCAATAAGTTTTATTACAGACACAGGGTTACCCCATAAAGATGAGATTTCAATAACTACTTAGTTATGACGATTTGAAGGTTGTATTTTTCTATTCGTTCAAAAAGAGTCTTTTCAATTATTTGGAAACAAAATAAGAATGTATAAAATGCAGAAAACCCTGGATCGAAGAAATAATCTAAAAAACATTACGCGCTGTGCCGTCTCTGAAGTCTCATCTTTTATGGGTACCCCTGTAGAATACATCACGGGTTGATGCGAACTCCTGAATTTTACTTAAGTGAGTGAATGACAAAATTGAAACAATGGTTTTTTTAAGATTATTTGGGAGTCTGGGAAGAAAGCTAATTTTGGGATACTCTCTGGGCCACCTCATTGGTGACCCCGCTTTTCATTAAAGGCCTTAAGCTTTTTATTGATGATCCCAAGATTTTTATCGGAGACCCCAAGCGGTTGATCGGAGACCCCCAGATTTTCTTTAAATATCCAAAACTTTTCATTGGCAAATCAAAGATTTTCATTTCGAACCAGACATTCCATGTCTATAAATAAATCTTGAAATTACGTGTACAGTGTACAGTGTACCGTGTACAGTGTACAGTCCCTATATTTACCTGCCGTACAATCCAAAAATAATAATAAAAACTATTTCTACGACAAGGATTGCAAAGACGTGAAAAGCTCTCTTGTACGGCCAATATTTGAGGAACTGAATCAAACAATCCAACATCTAGGAACAAATAAAAATTTATATAGTAGTGATCTCTGTTTGTCGGTTTGTCTGAAGGTTTTTATGTCCGATCATAACTCTTGAACTGCTTAATTGATTTGTCTCACAGTTTAAACATTGTTTAGCATGGTTGGGTGGGATGAATTTCATAGAGAAAGTTTATTTTTCAGTCAAGGCTGGGTTCTCAAACCTTATAGTTTATTTAATTCAGGAGTTTGTCTCGTCAGGAGTTTGTCTCGTCAGGAGTTTGTCTTTCAGGAGTTTGTCTTTCCGGAGTTTGTCTTTCCGGAGTTTGTCTTTCAGGAGTTTGTCTTTCAGGAGTTTGTCACGGGGTTACCCACAAAGGACGAGACTTCATAACCAACCTTAAGATTAATATCCTCATTTAATCTTAATTTAATTTGTGTTCTGTATCTTTACTGGCATGATAAGCTTTGATTTACTTAAAATAAACGTTTAAACGATTTTTTTACTTTTCTTTAAATTTTAGATCGTAAATTAATTTATGGATAAGACTCGAAGACAACCATAAATGATTGTTTAAAACTTTACATAAAAATTAACCTTTTAAAATTCCTAAACATTTAGCATTTCTGCAGAGTTTTAGCTTTTAATTAAATTAATTTTTAAAAACCTACTTTACTACAACAGTTAGCACGTTTATCTACAGGCTTAGGAACCCAAGTTTGCATGGAAACTAATATTTTGCTTTTAAAAGTCATTCCTCTCTACTAAGCTTAACCACGCTTATCACATTATCATGGTTCTACCGAGTTGAGGAAAATCGGTCCAGAGGGTCTTGAGTTATGATCGGACAAACAAACAGAGTTTACCACTTTTTATAAAGATAACTTTGATTATATAGAGCTGTATACTGAAGCTAAAATTTAGAACTGTGAGCAAAATATTAATTTTACAGGAAGTTTCTTGATAACATAGGATATTACCAGATAAACTGATAATATGCTAATATTATATGTTCATAAAAATATTATATTAAGGTTCATAAATATATAATACTTATGAACACACACCACTATACATGTTCATATATGTATTATAATCATGTTCATAAACACAATACAATATTTGTTCATAAATGTATTTTCTTGATGTTCATAAACGCACCACACATGTTCATGTATTATTATAATGATGTTCATAAACACACCACAATACATGTTCATATATTTATTATATTGATGTTCATAAACACACCACAATACATGTTCATATATTTATTATATTGATGTTCATTAACACACAACAAAACATGTTCATATATTTATTATATTAAAATGTTCATAAACACACCACAAAACATGTTAATGTACTTATTATTTTGATGTTCATAAACACACCACTATATACATGTTCATAAACACACGACAATATTTGTTCATAAATGTATTATATTGATGTTCATAAACACACTATAAATATAAAAATTAATAAATTGTTCAAAAAGCGGTCCTAACAGTTGTACAAAATTGTTCACCCATTTTTTAGACTAAACTGCCCTAGGGCTTGGTAATAAAAAGATATCATGGATATCTAATTTCTAAAAAGATATCAAGAATATCTAATTTACTGATAAACTAAAATTAAAAATAACCAATTTCTAAAAGATATCATGGATATCTAATTACTGAAAAGATGTCATGGATGTATATAATTTCTAAAAAGATATCATGGATATCTAATTTCTAAAAAGATATCATGGATATCTAATTTCTAAGAAGATATCATGGATATCTAATTACTGAAAAGATGTCATGGATATCTAATTACTAAAAAGATATCATAGATATCTAATAACTAAAAAGGTATCATGGATATCTACTTGCTAAAAAGATATCATGGATATCTATTTTTAAAAAGATATCATGGATATCTAATTACTAAAAAGATATCATGGATATCTAATTTCTAAAAAGATATCATGGATATATAATTTCTAAAAAGATATCATGGATACCCAATTCTAAAAAGATATCATGGATATCTAATTACTGAAAAGATACCATGTATATCTAATTACTAAAAAGATATCACGGATATCTAATTTCTAAAAAGGATATCATGGATATCTAATTTCTAAAAAGATATCGTTGATATCTAATTTCTAAAAAGATATAATGGATATCTAATTACTAAAAAGATATCATGGATTTCTAATTTCTAAAAAGATATCATGGATAATTATAATTCACATAATAGTTTCCTATGACCAGAATATTTCATTGATTTTTTATGTGAAAGATGGATCCCATGTCAGGCTTCGACATCCGTCTTGTGTTTACATTACCGCCCATTACTTGCTTAAAACTACATCGACAACACCTGTAAGGAAGCAGGTCGTTCGTTATATGTAAAGAAAGTCGTCAACAACGTCTCATGTTATGGTTGTCATCATATTTGAGGCAACTGACAGCATCCATTTATAAAAGGTGTACCAAGGTATATAAAATAGAAAAAAACACGGTAATTTCAAATTTAAAAATGGACTTTTTTATCTATTTTTTGGTTTGTATAACTTAGTATGAATCTCTAATCTAATCTCTAATATCTAATCCCTATATTATTTCAACCTAATCGTGGAAATCTTTAATGTTTATTATTATTTTAGCGAACAGAAATCTTATTTTGAAATATCTAAGGTCTACCATGGAATGATAATGTGTTCAGAAAATCAGAATTTGTGGAAAAGACTGAATAAAAAAACAAGAAAATTAATGAGGCGCGAAGCGCTGTTAAAACTAAGCTTCTTAATTTGACGCATGTATACGTATCTATACCTTATGTCTAGTTCTTGTTGTGCTGGGTGTTAAGATTTAACTAATTTGTTTATATGCAATGCATATTTATGTAGATTCTCTTTTGTTATTAACAGGCGGACCAGTTTCATTTAGATAATTTAATAAATAACAGTTAATTGGCTTCTAAAGTTTTGAGCCTAGCAATAAATCTGAAAAGGTGTAAAAGTTTACCGGTCACCACATAGATTCAAACTGCCATGAACATTTGCACCATTTTTCAAGACTGGGTCGGCTTTGAAGTGTCACACACATCTTGGTCTTTGATTTGACCTCACTAACTCATTTATGATTTTTTGTAGCCCTAGATATGTACATTATATAGAACTATAAAACTATAGATTTTGGTATTAAAGGGACAGCCCTTTAAAAAATTATTTTAAAAAGTACGATTTTAAACGTCGACTTTGTGCTCAAACTCAGGATTTACAGATCTTTAAACAGTTTTATATGTCTCGAATGAATCATACAGAATTTGTCCACAACACTGCATACTCAGTTTAACACCTTACATAGCCGGTCTGTCTCTTTAAGAAGTAATTGGCAAATTCTCTTCGGTTTATTTGCGTACGAGCTTGCAATTTTTGGATTAGTGTGTTGCACATGTTTAAACACGTGCTACACATGCTTGAACTCTAAACCTGTTCTGGTTCTTATTTAGCATTAATTTTCATTCGATAACGATCCTCTTGTAATTTGTTTACATGGTTTAAAGTGTATTCTCATAGATAAATTAGACTAGATAGCTCATGTCGTCTTCACGATACCGAAGGGTTTCCGCTGATATTAAAAATATGAATTTAGATCTGAACTATAGCTACTAACCAACAGTACATTAGGTATAATTAATAGCGGCACATATCTTTATATATACAATTTAGCTTGCATGGATCAATCTAGTCTAAGTATAAGCAAAGATTTGATTTTTTTACTTGATAAATAGAATAATAAAAACCGTTTGGATGTACCGACAAGACTCAGAGACAAAAAGGTTTTATAGATAACTTTTATTTCTTTTAAACATCCAGAACTATAGTTTCAGTAGAAGTAAATATTTCCATTTAGTGATAGCGCCAATATAAGGATTCATAACTCTAATTGGATAATGAGCTAGATAGAAAGATAGATGTTACAGCTATGCAATTTCTATTGGTTCAGAATAGACAACAAACACATGACTGAACCCTGATTGGATCAGGCGCTAATGGACTCGGCATACTAGAGTGCCAGTGTTAATATTCAAAATAGTAAACTATCCAAAAGTTATAATTTGATAATCAAAACCTTTGAAAACGTAGTAACTATAGGTACGTAATTTCGCTGGTTAGTCTTATTATTAGAGCTCACTTTCATTTTCGGCAAACACTTCTTTTAGAAACTTCTGGTCGTCGTTAAACTTACATCCGTTCAGCGAAAGTCTAGACATTCTATCAAATTCAACGCAATAAAATGCACTTTTTCTTCATTATTTTGCATATTATGAATTTTAAATTTCTTTGCACTTTTTGTTGCATAACAGGTTTCATATTTGCAAATGTTAATTTTTGCGTTTGCTTGTCTAAGAGAATCTGCAAGTTCATTTGTTTACAATTATTTGAGATTTTGCAATACGCGTCCTTTGCTATTTTGTCCTCTCTTTCATCCTTTTGCCATACTTTTTTGTTCTCTTTATATCGGTTCTTTTCATTCCTTTATAAACCAATCATTTACTTTTTGTTTATTTTTTTAACAAAGGATTCGAGTCTTTGCCATAAACTCAAATTTTCTTAGTCCTATATCTTAGAAACCTGATGTTGGATATCTTTCATTGGATCAAACAGAATTCTATAGTATGAAATATATAAGGTATACACGATTGGGGTTAAAAGATATAGGGATTAGAAAAGCAGAGTTAGTGTGAAAGACTCAATTTCTTTCCTGATTTATTAGAATCGTCATGTTCCATCTAACTGGCCCAATCATTCATTAAAATCTTTACCTTTAGATCCTAGCTTCTTCTTTACCACTCACACAGTATCACACTGGCTGAAGAATTTTCGACCTAAAACAGCTGTTCTCACAGTTACTATGTTGTTTAACTTTTATCCTCGAAAAACCTAGTATTTTCTGCAAGAAAACTTTTATAGAAACCTTTAACATTTTGAAAAAATGATTCATTGTTTTTAAATTTTCTGCTTATTCCCTAATAACACAATTTTGAGTTATACACGATCTAATATGATCTGGGATTTTACTGTAGGAAACGGAAAACTGTAGAATTTATGTCGTCTTCGTTCTTTTCAAAAAATTAGAATTCATATTTTACAAATCACGAAGGTACTGCAATACCTGCAAAGTTTTCTTTATAGCACGTCGTGCCAAATTATTAGTGTTATAGGTAATTTTATGAAACGTTTGTGTACTTGTCTTATTTTGATGGCTATTTCTAGATCAAATATTTCAATGGCTATTTCTAGATCAAATATTTCAATGGCTATTTCTAGATCAAATATTTCAATGGCTATTTCTAGATCAAATAAGTTTTGAAACAAAGCAGAAGTCAAAAAATAAAGTTAATTCCAATTTTATTTTCATTTCAATTGAGAAATATTTTGGGAAATATCCTAAATTTTTTGGAGAAAATCCGGGAACCAATCAAAACTTTATAGCACACATGCTATAATATACAGCTAATTTAAAATTATAGCACGTTGATTACTTTATAGCACGTTCATTATAAAATTCACGATGAAGTGAGTAATAATAATAAAGTACACTATAGTTCATAAAAAGAAAAATTATTGATACGTTTCTTCAAAGAAGTAAAACTAAATTCCCCTAGCAAATTTAAGACATCGATGTTACCAAAAAGCGATATTACGAACATTCTCTTCATCATTTCATGAACGTTAAAAAAAAATTTTCTTCTAAGCCTAAGTATGAATTTGGAAAATTTAGTTTTTTTATTAGACAACTGTATTATTGGGGACTATAATGTTCATTTTTTATGCCCTAGGTGGCCTCTTTTTAATCTATGGTGAACATATCCTGAAACCCATATATTCCCAGCTGAGCTGGGGTAAAATTTTCACTATTTTCTTATGAGGTTAAAAGTAAAATATCACCCCAGCTGAGTACACCTTTCAATATTTGTACATTTTATGCTATGAAGTTCCCGCTTTCTTTTGAATGATCATCTTCCAGTATTAATATTTGGGATTTTCTTTAATATGTGCTTTAAACTTAGATGTTATATAGTTAACGTGCCATTTCTGTGCATTTATTTATTTTGATAGTGTTAACATTTTCGCCAAAAACATTTACTTTTCTCAAGGGTTCTCGAAAAAGTAAAGTTTTTGGCTCAAATACTTTTTACCTGACCTACCTTTAACCAGTAGGGCTATAAATAGTCATTTTTATTGCGTGTTCTCTAAAAAATAGAACATTGTTTGGTTTGGCTTGAGAAAACTAATTTGGCGGGAAACAACAGAGCACGAGGATACTTACCAAGAAGTTCTATTTCTGGAAAATGTGTTATTTTGGTTTTAATGAAACAAATACATTTAACTTTCTTTATTCTTTTCACAATATTAAAGTAACAAATAAAAACTATAGATTATCACAATAATAACATAAAATTGAGTATTTGTAAGGCACCGAGCATTATTTAATCACGATAAGTCAATTTTAAATGTATTACTTACATTATTTATATTTAAAGATATTTACAAGGTTAAATGACGCAGAGTTTTAAACATATAATTTCTAACTTTTCTTATAATTGTGCTGTGTCGATTTTTTCTTTTTCATGTGCACACTTTCATATCTAATTCATACTTTTAATATCCCTATTTGCTAAAAAACCCAAGTTTTATTTCTAAAAATTTAACTGAAATTTTAGCACTGTTATAAAATTTTTAAGCGAGAGAAAAATAGTTGATCCCGATAGCTAGCTCAACTACTTCTCGCAATTCATAAATTTCCAAGTCAGGTTAAAATTATAATATTTTTTTCCCAGGAATTATTACAATAAAGTTTAAAAAGCAAAAATACAAAAATTTCTGATAAACTTCACAGCTAAATATCTTTTTTGTTTAAATAACTGAAATTTTTTTTTGACATGAATACCGTAAAAATGGAAGTCTTTGGGTTCGGGTGACTTCATGGTAATTGGAAAAGGGGAGGGGGGGACTTTGCCCCTCCCTTTTTGTTGTAAAACATTTCACATTGACTTATTGTGTAGAGGGGTTTGGAACAATAAAAACTAATAGATGGGGTTAGGAAGGGGAGGATGAAAAAGCTGTATAATCTGTAAGATATTCGTCTGCTATGTTTACAATTTGTTTGTGTTTTGACTGCATACAGTTGTTGTTGTAAAACAAGAAAATTGCAGAATACAAACAGAGTAAACTTGTCCGTCTTCACTGTTCGTCTTGCGGAGACATTATACACACATCTTTACAGCCATTTACCGTTTTCATCAAATTAGCTCTCGCAGACGTAATAATATTATGTCTTTTAAATCAGGCATTGCAATGCTAATTCATAACAAAGACGATATTGAATTCGTCACTGAATTCCCATGTTTATTTGGACACCCTGTACCAGAAACATTATAATTTCAAGCGACTTTCCATTCAAATAGTATCATGCCTAATTCACGACAGTACCCTTGGAGCAAAAAGATAAAAATGAAAATGACTTGCGAATTTCCACAGAAGGAATTTTTTCTCAAACGACAATATCTTCCTTAAATAAAGACTTATTTCTATTTAAACTTAAGGCATCATGCCTTTTCAGATTTAATTGCCATAAAGCAATGAATGTTGTTATATGAGTGTTGCCCACAAAGGATGAAACTTTAAAGAAGACCTGAATAAATATTTACATGGATTAAAACTAATCTATTCTATTAATTCGTCGTTTATTTTATTATTATTATCATTTTATTAATTCGTTATTAATTTGATCATTATTATTATTTAATTAATTTGTCTTTTATTTTATTATTATTATTATCATTTAATAAATTCGTTGTTAATTTGATCATTATTACTATTTAATTAATTCGCCCTTTGTTCTATTATTATTATCATTTAATTAATTCGTTGTTTATTTTATCATTATTATCATTTAATTAAGTCATTGTTTATTTTATCATAAATATCATTGGATTAATTTGTTGTTAATTTTATCATTATTATAATTTATTCAATTCCTTGTTTATTTTATTATTATCATTATTATTATTATCATTTAATTAATTCGTTGTTTATTTTATCATTATTAATATTTGATTAATTCGTCGTTTATTTTATTATTATTATCATTTAATTAATTCGTTGTTAATTTTATGATTATTATCATTTAATTACTTCGTCGTTTATTTTATTATTATTATCATTTAATTAATTCGTTATTAATTTTATCATTATTATCATTTAATTAATTTGGTGTTAATTTTATTATTATTATCATTTAATTAATTCGTTGTTAATTTTATCATTATTATCATTGGATTAATTTGTTGTTAATTTGATTATTATTATCATTTAATTAATTCGTTGCTCATTTTATCATAATTATGTTTTATCTAATTCATTGTTTATTTTATCATTTTTATAATTTATTTAATTTGTTCTTAATTTTATCATTATTATCATTTAATTAAGTCATTGTTTATTTTATCATAAATATCATTGGATTAATTTGTTGTTAATTTTATCATTATTATAATTTATTCAATTCCTTGTTTATTTTATTATTATCATTATTTAATTAATTTGTTGTTTATTTTTAAATTTGTCAGGACAAAAGTTTTCACTTTTCAGAACCCCTTTCATAAAACATTCTTTCTCTTAGATTTTTTTTGTAGGTATATTATTTCCGACACATGACATTTAGTGACTGGTTTAAAATGTCTTCTTCCATAATTTGTTAAGTTGTTTGATACCAAAGAGAATAATACAAAATATTGCATGTGAGTCATATTAGAGCAAAATTGATTTCAAAGTAAAATATATTTGAGTAAAACATTTTTTAAACAAAATAAACTACAAAAAGTCTTTAATATCTAATACAGTATATGGAAGAAAAATTCGAAACTAATCACCAACTGTCATGTTTCGTGGGACACCCTGTATTTGAAATATTTAAATATTTTCCGGTGCCAAAATGCACATTGCATATTGCACAATGCACATCAATGAATGATATAGATTGGCGTATTGAACCTACTTATACATTCTCATATCTCTATTGTTAATTCAGCTGATATAAATATAATTCAGATCAAATAGATCATGTTGTATACCAGGATATATGACGTTTGATGGGGAGGGTGAAAGGGCTTTTGTCCCCCATATGTGGCAAGAAATGGTGGAGATATCCTTGTTTTCATCGCGAGCTTTATCTATAAAGTTGTTGACTTTAAAAGTCACTATAGTAAAATAAAGAGATCTAAAATGGATATTTCTAACATTTATTTAAAAAACGAGAGTTTTGAAATATTTGCATTTAAGGCGGAGTTAAAATTGGTTGATTTAGAAATTAACAAAGGAATTAATGATAGATATTTGATGGTACTTCATGGGAGTGTTGTAGAGCTTCATGTTGGTGGAGCAGATCAACAGGAACTGAGATAACAGGGCTTATCAATGGAACTAAGGCAATGCAACTCAAGATAGCGGAAACTTCGGTCAGAGCCGTGCACAAGTTTCCTAAGTAAGCTTCTCAAGAAGTTAATAGGGAGATCAGAGGTATAAGCACGCCTGCTGCCAGCTCAGTATCTGCATCGTCAGCATGAAGGAGTCAAGAGGCTCCCTGTGTCGGAGCTGTTACCAGCCCAACTCTCCTAACCTGACTGACTGGGATGTGTTATAGAGGGGTGAGGCGGGGAAAGAAGGAGCGAGGGTTACATGTGTGTACTTAATGGCGGAAATGGATCTTGTGTACACACGCATCTTGAGAAAAGGCTACGGCATTTGAGTCGGAAACATCGTCTTCCTTATATTTCGAGTTTGTGTTAACAAAAGTACATGTGGATGTTTGAAGCAGAAAAAAGGAAGATTCTTGGGTTGTCATTGAAGTCTCATTCTTTGTGGGTAACCCTCTAGTATATTGTATAATGTTCACATTATCCTAGTGTTAGAGAAGCTAGATCTAACCAACTAGACATACTTAAAAAATTGGTTTAAAATTCTAGAATTCAAGGATTTAGAAAATCCCACCGTCGCCGACATCAATTAAGACTAAAGAACTTAATTATTTGTAATTCTTTGTGAGTTTTCATTTTTAAATGGCATTTTTAACTCACAACGGTATTCTTTAAAGCGTTTTCTGAATAAGGAAGAATAAGATAAACTTGTTCATTGTTGGTTACTCTAATAAAATAAGATTTGGATTTAAGCCTTCTCTGTAAAAAGGAGTAAATATTCAGTAATAAACACTTTTCAAGCTAAGACAACAATATCTTAACAATTAATTAATCAAAAGAAGTTTTAATTAAAGGGAAACAATGTATATGCATGCATGCCTCTCTTTGAGTGGTGAATTACTTGAAATTACAATGACAAATAGGCTTCTTTATCCTAATCCTTCCCGTGTAAAGATCTGAATGACTTAAATCAAGAACAAAGTATTTTAGAAACCACATTAGTTTAAAACAAATTAATAAATTCTTTTTTTTCATTTTTGCTTTTATAAATAAGGATACCCCACAAGCTGTATCATGTCCTATCAATTCAAAAAATGTTTTTTTTGCTTAGGGAAATATTTTTTAGAAATAACCTACTTTTTAAATATTCATTTAACATAGAAGGGAATAGGGTAGAGAGAGGGTGAGGGAAGGAACAAGGGAAAGGGGCAGCTTTTGAGAATTTTGGAGGGGAGAGATGGTTGGAGGAAAATGTGAGGGCTGAACTTCTTGACAACCATAAATATAATCTTACCTTTAGTCCATGTATAGAGTCTGGTTGAGAATCTGGACTACATGTCACATCTCTGAGATCAGATAACTTGGTCCAGAGATTCTAGATCATTATCATTATCATTATCATTATCATTATCATTATCATTATCATTATCATTATCATTATCATTATCATTATCATTATCATTATCATTATCATTAGATTATCATTATCATCATTATAATTAAAAATAAAAGGTTATTAATTCGTACCACACTGTTGATTTCTGCTTTGCAGAAGCATTTCCACGGGTTGTTTCCTAGTATCACACTTTGTTATTTTACTTTAACAAGCCATACAAAATCAGCGACGGCCATTTTGAAAATGCTTTTTTAAGAAAAAGCTTTGTTTTTGCGTTCCAGCTCGTTTAAATTTAAATTCAGCAGTAATTTTAATTTACTTATGTAATGGTAATGTAGCTCTAGAGGGCGGTGTGCTGCAGATTTAAAAAGTCAACAATCGATCATACGAGGGGAGGAAGGCCAGCTACAACAACTTCTCGTCCTAACCACCTCGAAATCCTCGTCCTTCGATTTTAAAAGTTTATCATTCTTGTATATAAATTTATTTTTAACAAATCAGGATACGTTAGGGCATAAAAAATGGAGAGACTAAAGTATTTCAATGATTAAATCATGTTTGAAACTTCAAGAGACATGAGAATAATGTCAAACTTTATTTAGGTAAAACTTTAAACTCTACTGCCACCGTAATAGCCACCCGGAAAAAAAATCTTTGGTTTTAACTATAATTAACAAAAAAGATTAAAGTTCTATAACCTCGGAATTATTTGCGGCATTCTACACCATGAATCTCTGAAAATGCACGTAATAAAGGTGAACATTTTCAAGGACATAGAACACGAAAACTTCAATTCAATTGAAACTATTTTTTTTCGATTTACTAAAATTCAATATTTTATTTATGCTCTACCGTGGCCTGACTTTTTCAAAATAGTTTCATCTTGGAGGACTAGACACTTTAAAAAAAATGATATTGGAAGGACGAGGATTTAGAGGTGGCTCGGACGAGAAAATGAGGAGAATGTGGCTCGGACTATAAATTCTTGTGGCTGGCCTTCCTCCCCTCATCATACTTAATATTTGTGTCACAATGTTAAAAAAGTAAACTTATAAAAGATAAAAGATAAACAAGGTGTGCCTAGATATATATCTGTATCATATCTCTGCAACATCAGTGAGATATCGTAAGGTATCTCTGTCAACCGATTGTTCATTGCCTGCAGGTTTATCAATCCTTTTTCTACTTTTTCATTTGCACCATTTAGAGGTGTACACAGGTGAGGGGCACAGTGGGGTATTTTAGGGGGTCATGGGGCCCTGGACAAAATAAATATATATTTTGAAAATCTTTTCATTTACAAACATTGTATCAATTATAGTTTGTATTGATTTTATATTATGTCAAATTTATAATTACTTTTCCCGTTCATATATTTATTCTTGAATGGATTCTATAATCTCGCAATATATTTAGATGTCGTCTTTGTTACAAATATATTTGTTAAAATCAGAAATAAGTTTATCGGATAATTTCCATTTCATGATTAGTTTATAAAAAAAGATTTCAAAATTTTTAAACAAAACTGGGTACATACATAAGGGGTGGGGGAGGGTACAACCCCAATCAGTACATGTTAAAGTCCATATGGTATTGAAAACAATATTTATGTACATTTCGAGGAGTATATTGATGTGTTATTGATGCAAGTTCTTGCCACAAATTCTGATTTTCTAATCCCTATTTCTTTGCAACCGTATGGTAAAACCTTTGGTATTTCAAATTTAGATTGTTTGATCTCACACCATTGAGGTTGCAATAATATAAGGATTACACAATCAGAGTTTGTGGCAATAACCCAGTTCTTTTTTTGTTTTTGGAACAAACCTCTGTGAGCCAGCAGTGCAAGTTTTAAAGGATTTGCCTTGAGATATCGATGAAGCTTCATTTTCAGAAGTTTGTTATCTAAAATATAAAATAATTTGATAAATTTAAAAACTTTTCTTTTTTGAATTGATTGAATAGAATAAACAATAATTATATTTTTATCTTTTCGTTTATCCAAAATAATAAATATTTTTTATAATAATTGAAATAAATATAAAGTTTAATATTGCGGTATTTAATAATATTTTCCATCCCACAGCATTGGCCTGAGGGAATAACTGAGGGAATAACTTTTGAATTATTAATAAACTCCTCCAGAAAGTACTAATACATTCCTGTCTGCTGTTACGGTTTAATATAAACTCTTTTTTTAATCCGTTTCATATCTATAATGCACTGAAACAGGTTGTTTTTCTTCTTTTTTTACTAATTTAAATAAGAAATTCCTTGAACTTACAGTTTCCGTTGTGAATTAGCTAGCTTCGTACCTCTTAAAAATATCTACGCCAAAAGTTCCGGCCTCCCTTTATACAAAATATAGTTTACCAGAAGTTTCGGCCTCCCTTTATACAAAATATATTTTACCAAAAGTTCCGGCTTCCCTTTATACAAAATATATTTTACCAAAAGATCCGGCTTCCCTTTATACACAATATATTTTACCAGAAGTTCCGGCCTCCCTTTATACAAAATATATTTTACCAAANTACTTTTGTAGAACCTTGTAATCTATATAACACAAGATATTCGTATATATATTTCGTATAGCCGGCCAAACGGCTGGACCGAATGGACTGAAATTCGTTGAGGGAACCCTGGGGTATCCCAGGGGTAACACAGGATAAAAAAATTTGAATTTTTTTTTCAATTTCACGGATAACGTCGGGCCCTTCAGCTAGCGGAACATAAAGTTTAGAAATGGTATTTCAGTAATCAACAAATACCTAGAATAATTCCCTTTCTACAAAATTTCGGACAAAAATCCGTTAAACGATTTTAAATATCAAACTTTTTTCAGGTTATATTACTTTAATCCCGCTTCTTACGCAACATAGAACTATTCGTATGTTTTATTCTTTTACTTTTATCTTCTGTATACAATTTTTAATATAATGTTAAAAATGTAGAGTTTCTGATCGATTATTGAATTTTTAAGTCGAATATTGTTGTCTCTTATGATGTAAATAGAATTTGACATAAATACTGCAGTTGAAAGAATATATATACTGAAACATTTTTATTTTTATTTTATTTAAAAATAAAGGAGTTGAGTATTTGTTACAAGCTCTGATTTTCTAATCCTTATATCTTTGCAACCCAATCACGTAGACCTTAGATATTTCAAACTTTCATTTATGTTTGATCAAATAATCTAAGTTTGACATATCAGAGGTTTACACTATCAGGTTTCGAAGATATGGAGATTAGAAAATTTGAGCTATGGCAAAGACATAATTCCTTTCGAATGTAAAAAGCTTACAAATATCCCCCAAATTAAATCTGTTATTCTTAAAGAGACTGCTGCCGTTTTAATTTAAAGTTAATTTACATTTTTAAAAATTTTAAATTTGCTGATCTATAATGCAGAAGACATCGTTGTTTTTTTCTGGCGTGACAAGTGCAAATATCCGACAATTTTCTGCATTGTTTCTAAAGCAGAAAACCACATTGTAGAGGAATCATATTTAGAAAAAAACTAATTTTAATTTGGAAAATAATGGATATCTCGTGTATTCTTGAATGGTACTGTTGAAATTGCGTGTACAGTCCCATTAGTAAGTTAAATATATTTTCCTAATACATGCAATTAAGTCTATTATTGATGTTGTCTCAATGTTGACGCTAACAAGTGTTTCTTATCTGTTCTCCCGTCTATAGTTATTATTCCAGAAGGGGGGGGGGGAGGGTTAGTCTTTTTGTAATAAATACCGTAGCAAATCCTATATTTTTAATCCTGAGTACACCTAGATAAATTACGTTGTACATTGTCTGTAAATCTAAATGCGCTTGTAAATAACTACCCAACACTTGTATTGCGATTAATCTAATTAAGATTGTAGATAACGACGTAAAACTTGTAATTACATTCATAAACTTAACCTGCATCATAGAAATCAAAATAAACGTCAGTTGGAATAATACTCCGCTTTGAATATGGTGCTTGAGTAATTATATGCCTCGTGTATCAACAAGAGGGTTTGAGTGTATCTTGTAAAAAAGATACCAAAGAATACTGATCGAGTCATATCCGGTTCGACATTGACTAAAGTATTATTGAACAGAATAGTTCTTATGCCTCGTGGATTAACAAGAGGGATTGAGTATTGAACAGAATAGTTCTTATGCCTCACCTAGAGGGGTGGAGCATTATATTTCAACATACTGGTATCCAACCCTTATATAAATACATCGAAAACTGAAAGCTCTTAATCGATAAGAATTTTTAACAAATAAAACTAAAAACAAGTGCTTAAAAGCTTTTAATGTACATAACTAGGGTTAGTAAAAGTATAATGAGTTATAGCAAGATATATCAAAGGCCATTGTGTTGTAATGCTTGAAAGTCAAACCGGTTTAGAAAATTGATGGAACTTTTCATGTCAGTCTAGATTTATCATCGTCTTACCTCGGTTTTAACTTTATGATATAAATATAAATTATTAGAACTCATTTTTTGCAAATTTATTTTTAGAACTTCTTATGTGATTAATCAAATAATGATTAAAAATAACGTTTTGCATCAATAATTGATTCTATAAAAGAATTAGGAGAAAGAGCTTTGTCACTTTTTTAAAAATAACATTCGGTGGAAAACATTTCTTGTTGCAAACTCATTAAAACTCTAATGATGTTTTTCACATTATTGGTTCTTCAAAAATAGCAGGAAGAAAATATATTTAAAAATTATAAAATTGAGTTTAGCCAAAAATAAGTTTCTTCCCCTGAAATAATTATTGGAATTTGTTTTAAAAAAAAGAAAAAAATAATTTTTCTTAACATTTCTAAAAACATTCTGTTGCATCTAACAAAATATTTTTTTTTGAGAAAAAAAGGTGATGAAGGAACAGATTGATTAAAAGAGAGGCATAGTTGACCAGGAACAGTAGTTCATCTACTTCTACGAAAATTAATAAAATTGGGTCTCAGGGCACGTGGGTTTAACGGTTCTGTTCTTTTTCCCAAAAACTTGGACTTTCGATCACAATTTGACCTATTAAACACAAATATTTTTATTTAATACTTTTTTTTGTGGGCATTTGCGATTTGAATGAAAAAGTATAAAACAGAAAACTCCTTCATTTTAAAGATTGTTGAATTAATGACCAAAACACGTTTGATTTGAAATAGAGGCAACAGAATGCATCTTACTCTGGTTAGTCTGGGGTGAGGGCGCTTTGCGTCTTACTGCACGGTGCTAACTTTTATCTTGTCTAGAGCTATTTTTGTGTCTTTGCAATTCCATGTTGTATAACTTAAGATATTTCAAACTATGAATTCTATTAGATCAAATAATGCAAGTTTGAAATATCAAAGGCTTACATGTACCATCAGGTTGCAAAGTATAGGAATCAGACAAATTGAGGCAAAAATCAGTGCTTTTTTCTAAATTAAAACTCGCCAGGGGCCCCTCTGTTTGGATACAAATGTTGAGATTGCGAGGGATAAAAAAATACCTTATTATTCGATAGATCAAGGATAGTTGTATGAAGAGGAACAGAAGGAAATTCTATTAAATTCTGCCCAGAACAGTTCACTGAAATATAGAACAGTTTACTGAAATATAGAACAGTTTACTGAAATATAGAACAGTTTACTAAAATATAGAACAGTTTACTGAAATATAGAACAGTTTACT
>NW_019397308.1:74298-75090 GCF_000591075.1 Eurytemora carolleeae
TGAACCGATCGGGCCCAAATTTTTTGTGGGACATCACGTGACCACAGGGAAGGTTTATAAATGATAAAAATGATAAAAAAATTGTGTTTTAAAGGTTTTTAATTTTGTAAAAAAATTTAAATTCTTGAAAATCCGTAAATTTTTTTTAAAATCAGCAAAATTTTTTTTTCTTTGTTTTAAAATGTAAACAAAAAGAAAATGTTCACAATTTAAAAAGAAGATGGGCGCGAAGCGCCCTATAAAACCCTAGTTTTATAAATTTTCATACTCTAGAAAGTATATTATGATTTGTCTCAGTAAAACATAGAAGAGTTCTCACTGAATCATTTTTCTTTAATCAGTCTTTGATTTATTTTGGAAGATAGAACACAACAATATTCTGTATTTCCACCCACCAACACCTAACTTCCGCGTAAAAACTGTCTTAAACATCGTACTTGTACATGTTGTATAATGTGTACTGTATTGCATGTAAATAAATATGCGCTGAACTTCCTTCTAGAGAAATAAATCGTACCAAAAGCAAATGGAAATACAGTGTGGGATTCTTTCTAAAAGTGTATATGTGTTATAAGAGTTTG
The DNA here is from genome assembly GCF_000591075.1 of Eurytemora carolleeae. NCBI lineage: Eukaryota > Metazoa > Arthropoda > Copepoda > Calanoida > Temoridae > Eurytemora > Eurytemora carolleeae. The sequence goes on from NW_019397308.1 coordinate 74,880, forward strand.
AATGATCAATATTCCTGTGATAAATCTGCATAACCGTGAGTAGAGGAGCAGTTCTTTCCGTGTTTTCAATCCTACAGTTGGATTCTTCTAAACTAATCCTAAATATATATATACATGTGTTTACAATCCTACAGTTGGATTCTTCTAAACTAATCCTAAATATATATAAACATGTGTTTACAATCCTACAGTTGGATTCTTCTAAACTAAT
>NW_019397308.1:75587-84270 GCF_000591075.1 Eurytemora carolleeae
CTTAATTTTTGTTGATCGGGGGGGTGGGGGGTGGAAAACAGCTTGTCTCGACAGCTTGCAGATGTAGACATATGGCGCCAAAGTAATAAATCTTGAGGGAGATAATGGCCCCCTGCCGTGAAGTAAACCGACACCCATCCGTTTTGAGGAGAGACGGATTCAGGGTCTTTTCGGTCTAAAAACGACTCTTTTATTAGTACTAAAACAGAGTCGGGCCGGCGCCCGTTTTTGGGGTCGTGCGGGTCGTTTTCAGACTCTAAAACAGCGTCGCTTGTTCTATGCGGGTAGAACGATATAGAACGATCTAGAACTAACTAGAACGATCTAGAACGACTTTTACGTTTTCCATGTTTTAATGGGCACCCTGTATATCATACCTGAGTGTTGAGGGTAGGGTTAGAGACCAGGGATAAAGCCAGGAGAGAAGAGGGGAACAATTCCATCTATTTCCTATAAAATTAAAAATCATATATGGGGGGGGGGCAAGGAGAAAGTGCCCCTCCTAATCATGGTAAACTAGAGATTCCGATTAAAAGTCCAGTAAGTCTAAAATTGGAAACTATTTTCACCCCTTGAATGTTGATTATTGGCTTTTGTATTTGGATTATTTTAGTATAGAAATTATAAAGTCTTTTTGACGGAATTTTGAATAAATGAGGAAACATAATCCGATACAGACAGGATACACTGTAAGTTAGTTTTACGTGNGTAGGTAGGTAGATATAGGTAGGCAGGTAGGTAGGTAGGTACCTGATCAAACTTATGTATTCTGTTCCCTGATAAATCTAAGGATTGAAGTAGATCTAATCCTTTAGCATCCTTATCAATTCTAACTTTTCCATCCTAATATACAAGGATTAGAAGGATTGAAACCATGGTTAAAACCAGGATTAAAACTAAGATAAAAACAAGGATTAAAACAAGGATTAGAAGGATTGAAACCATGGTTAAAACCAGGATTAAAACTAAGATAAAAACAAGGATTAAAACAAGGATTAGAAGGATTGAAACCATGGTTAAAACCAGGATTAAAACTAAGATAAAAACAAGGATTAAAACAAGGATTAGAAGGATTGAAACCATGGTTAAAACCAGGATTAAAACTAAGATAAAAACAAGGATTAAAACAAGGATTAGAAGGATTGAAACCATGGTTAAAACCAGGATTAAAACTAAGATAAAAACAAGGATTAAAACAAGGATTAGAAGGATTGAAACCATGGTTAAAACCAGGATTAAAACTAAGATAAAAACAAGGATTAAAACAAGGATTAGAAGGATTGAAACCATGGTTAAAACCAGGATTGAAACCAGGATTAAAACCAGAATTGAAACCATGGTTAGAACCAGGATAAAAGCAAGGATTAAAACAAGGATCAAAACAAGGATTAAAAAAAAAGAATTAGAAGGATTAAAACAGGATTGTAACCGGGATTAGAAGAATAAAAACCAGGATCAGAACCAGGATTGAAATAAAGATTAAAGAAGAATTAGAAGAATATTTTGAAAAAAAAATTATATCTGTATTTTGTGGAAATATTTTTTAAAATGTATTTAAAACTTATAAATTAAAGAATTAAAAAAATCTTATTTTATAACCATCTTGCTAAAACTCTAGGAGAAAATATAAGGGAACCTTTACCAAAAAAAAATATTATAAGACCCAAATATAAGATTCTGAATCGATAGAGTTAATTTCATACTTGACTTCATCTTTCTTCACTAATAAACATCAATAAGATTATTTAATTTATAGAGTGTAAAAAACTAGACCGAATTGGCTGAATTTTTTTCAGTAAAACCCCGGTGTGACAAAGGCTAAAAAATCTAAGTTTTTTTCTTTCAAAATTTCATCTAAAAAAGGAACATCTAAAGGATGATATAAACTAAGCTTCAAAAAAAATGAATATATTGATAATAATGATACCTGATTACAGAAATGATGAATATTACTACCCACTATATTGAGCTCCACAATATTCTTAATCTCGGAGAAATGTGCCAAATCCAAACACTGGACAATAAACAATTCATCTCAGTATAACAGTATAACAGGGATGTTTTGTAGGCAAAATTGCCCATGGGAACCCTTGGTTAGGTAAAATTTCAACTTCGCGGTTAAAAGTTGTAAATAATCATTCTCACTCCTTTTGTACCATTCCCTTCCGAGTAGGTCGGCGTAGGCTCCGAGCCTGCGACCCGTCTTGAAACACGGACCAAGGAGTCTAACATGTATTCGAGTTAATTGGGTTGACTACAATATCCCCGGACCTCTCCTACATAATTTTTTCGGGATGTTATGATATTTTACCGTCCTTTGTGATAATTAAGTTCGAAGACCACTTTGTTATTTTCGCTTTACTTATGGATTTTGATTCGGCTTCATTCAGGGTTTAACAATTTTTTTAACAATAAGGAGTTGAGTCCATGCCACAAACTCTGATTTTCTAATCTCTATATCTTTGTAATCCGATGTCGTATATTTCAAACTCAGAATAATCCGAGTTTGAAATATCAAAGGTTTATGCCCTCAGGTTACACAGATTTACAAATTGGAAAATTTAAGTTTGTGTTAAAGACTCAATTACTTTTTCGAAATTTTACAGAAAGCTAGTTTTTTCTTTTCATATATTTTCTAAGAAATATCAGAGAATATTTTGATATATGTTTTAAAGAGTGGCAAAGATATCAATTAAAGCCTCTTATGTATATTTATCTGTACTTATTTTCTCAGACAACTTTCGGGGAAAACTATATGATAAACTTTATTAACTTTTTTATAAAGGGATCGATGGTTAATTCGGCTTTTGAACTTAACACTGTAAAGAATTCACCAAATAGATTGAGTATAAACGTAGAATTTGTATACTCTCAGTACAACGGTATTCTGACGTCACAAGTGTCAACTGAGTTTTTGTGTTCGACAAAATTATTAATAATAGTGATAAGTTTATAATAAAGTGCTTTTCTAACAATTAAATAATTGGAATTTTATTTGTTCTTTATTTTCTGTTTATTAACTTTTTTATGTTTTCTTTGAAAACAGTCAACTAACGTGAGAAAATTTCGTTTTTATTGTTATATGTGATACTTGTGACATCGTGTATAATTGGTTCATTTCTCTGTTGCCACCTGTTGTACTTGATAATCTATTTGGATTTCACAATTTTAAATTGGCAAATAGATAAGCTTAATGTTTAATTGTTCAAATTCTGATTAATAGGCACAGACCATGCTATAGAGGACAAAGGACTGAATTGTTAAAATTCTGATTAATAGGCACAGACCATGCTATAGATGACAAAGGACTGAATTGTTAAAATTATGATTAATAGGCACAGACCATGCTATAGAGGACAAAGGACTGAATTGATAAAATTATTTACAACTTCACACCCCTGACCCTGCAGTAAAAGTAAATTCAACGTAAAGTCTGACCGCGTCAACCTTGTTGAACCGGCTATTCATGGGCTAGTCATATTAAGTGCTTTATTTACCCAATATCCGGCGATACAGTACAAACTGGGACCAGAAAGGTTGACCTGGCTCGGAAATGTACCACAACTGCCGACGATTGTGAATAACTACTAAAAAAGTAGTCATTCACAATTCTAGCGTCTTTGGACATTTGAGATAAAAATGCGCACTTTTTTCATGTTAATTTCGTAGAGCCAGTGGTTATTTTACTGTTTATTATCTGTCCCAAGGGACGTCAAATAACTTGACGTCTCTCTGTTAGGGGAATTATGGGTTGGCAATGTTGGTAAAAAGGCTGTAAAATCAACTTAGAGCAGAAGGGGAGGAAAACAAATTTCTCTGTATTATAAAGTACATATTCTACCAGGTTTTGGCACAAGTATAACAAGGTATATTTTGCCATGATACCATGCTCAACAATAATAATAACTTAGTCTTAAAAAAAACCCGATAGAAGCAAGGAAATGGATCACTTATTATTTTTTAAAGAAATACAATTTGTTTTGATATCTTGTAATTTTCAATTTTTGGGAAATTTTAAATAATACAATATTACAATTGCTCATTTAGATTTATGAAAAGGTTATCCAGAAACACATATATAAGTCCATAAACTAGGATTAATTCAGGGAAGGATAAATAGATGAAAGGATGAATAAATGAATAGATGAATAGGTGAATAGATGAATAGATGAATAGATTAATAGATGAATAGATGAATAGATGGATGATTTAAAGGAAGTCGTAAAGCTTTATTTTATTGCCGGGATTTATTTTATCACTTTCTGTCTCTCCGTATTGAATAGAAAATAATAGAATAGAATAGAATAGAATAGAATAGAATAGAAAAGCAAAATTTACAACATAAATAAATTGAATCTTTGTCTCCAACTGATACTTTCTAATTCCCATATCTTTGCAACCTGAGAGTGTAAACCTTTGATATTTCAAACTTAGATTGTTTGATCGAATAGAATAATAAAATGGTTATATGCACAAATTTAAAAACAGAGATATAATAACGGGCTCAAAAGTTAGTAACCTTTCATTCATGCAGATCCAACTTTATCTCATTTTTTTATAATTTTACTCTCATTTAAGATTAGATTAGTTTTCGAATACCTACAGGTTCTGTGCAATTAATACACAATAATAACAAAATAGATTATCAAGTAGAATAGGTGGCAACAGAGAAATCAACCAATTATACACTACGTCAAATATAACGAGGAAAACGAAATTTTCTCATAATAGTTGACATGTTTTCCAAGATTAAATAAAAAAAGTGTAAAAATAGAAAATAAAGAACACATAAAATTACATTTTTTTGTTGTAAGATTCTAAAATTATCACTAATATTAATAATTTTGTCGGACACAAAGACTAAGTTGACACTTGTGACGTCAGAATACAGCTGTACTGAGACTGTACAAATTTTACGTTGCCATCTATTGTACTTGAATCTTTTTGATAATAAGTAACTTCATAACAAAGTTTTTAATTGATCTTTAAAAAAATAAAATAAAATGATTAAATGTATGTGTGTCTTATCCATGTAATGTTTGTAATATGTAATATGCAATTTTTGTGCTTTTGATAATATAAAGAATTCATAAAGGTTTAATTGAAAAAAGCTCATGAAACACGTCAAGCAGAGCAAGTTCATGTTGATAAAATCTGACATAATTACAATCATAAGTTCAAAACACCTCTTAATGAAAAGGTATTGTAAAGAACAAAAATGTTTTAAATTTCTAGTATTGTAACCAAACAAAGGAATTGAGTCATGTGTAACAAACTTTGATTTTTTATTCCCAATATCTTTGCAATCCTATGTCGCAGACCTTAGATATTTCAAACTACGAATTTTGTCGGATTTAACAATCTAAGTTTGAAATATCAAAAGTTTACAAAATCAGATTGCAAAGATATATAGGGATTTGGAAATTTGAGTTTGTGGCAAAGACTCAATTCCTTTGCATCTCTCTTCTGTGGTAGAGGAGTGGAAAGATCTGCAAAGCTGAACCAGGCCCATAATGTCAGAGAAATGTGACCATCTTCTCTTGTTTAATGGATATATTTCGGAAAAACTTCAATTTAGTTTACAAGACCTAAAGAACTATTTTCGATAACATAAAACTGATGAAAAATAACTCAATCATTTTTCTCATATATGTTGGTAATTTTAAATTCGTTCTTAAATGGTTAGATTTATATAACGTATAGACTCATCCAGAAATAGATTTATATAACGTATAGACCCATCCAGAAACAGTAATTTTTAACCAATTCAAGCTTTTGTATTTTGAAAAAAAGAGCAATTTTTTTTTCACTTGCGCATTTCTTGCTTCGTTATTAAGGGTTTACGGGTTATCATTTACATCTGCATACTGCCCTTCTTTAAACGAAGGGTTTAAGGAAACTCTACCCTTTTAATTTAATTTTTGGTCTCAATATTTTGGTATATTAAAAAGTTAACAAAGTTCTTTCTATTTATTCGTTAATTAAAAAAGTCCGTTCAGTAACTTTCACAGTCCTATCATAATATAAAACCTTCAATCGTTTGGTTTGGTTATTTCTAGGTTACTTTATTTCCCCAGGATGAATTGTTTCCTTTATATTGCTTGTCTGGATGGTTAAACCGGTTATTTGTGTTGTTTTGAACAACAAGAACTGTTTAGTAGAAGATAAATTGGAGCACTCCAATACCGAATCCTAAAGAAGAATTTCAGTTAAAGATGGTGGATAAAGATGGCGGATAAATATGGCGGATAAAGATGGCGGATACAGATGGCGGTTAAAGATGGTTGAACAAGATGGTTGCTAAATATGGCGGACTATGAGTAAATTTGACGGATATTGATAGCTGATAAAGATTCAATATAGCAGATAAAAATGGCGGATAAAGATTAAAGATGGCGAATAAAAATGGTTATAGATAAAGGTAAAAAACACCAATCAAGGAAAAGGAAAGCGAACAAAATTAAGATGATTAATTAAACAATAAATAATGAAATCTCCTAACCTGACATGTACAGTGTACTGCAAGCTGGTCTGGAAGGTTAAAACTACAGTAAAAATTGCATGTAACATTTAAATCATATATGCTCTAAATCGTAACTTGTTTTACCGGAGACCTACCATAAAAAGAAGAGAAATGTTCTAAAATATTCTTCTATGTACAGTGTACACTGTACAGTATACAGTGTACACGGATAAATTTACTTGTTTATACTTTAAAGGAGGTCATAAAGTTGTATCAGCAATATCTTATAAATTTGAGCCTCCCCCCTTCTGTCTAGTTCACAATGTATCATAAACACTAAGATTTTTTAACCTCTATATCTTTGTAACCCAATGTGTCGTAGACCTAAGATATATTAAACCTTTGCATTCTGTAAGATCAAATAAACTAAATTTGACATATTAAAGGTTCACATTATCAGGTTGCAAACATATAAGGTTTAGAAAACTTGAGTTTGTGGCGAAGACTTAATTTCTTTACAAATATATCAATAATTTTGTGAAGGCCACTTATTCGAACTCTTATAGGATGATTACATTCTCAAGAAATCTTATATTAGAAATAAAGAAATAAATCAAGATTGGAATCTGGAATTTTCCGGAAAGATGGATAAATGAATAAATTTATGAGGGATGGATGGAATTTATGAATGAATGAATGATAATTAATGTTTAATTTATGCCAAACTAAGCTGTTATAACATCTACCCCTGTGCAGTGGAATGTTATGAAGAATTCCAATAAGGGAATTATGCCCAGGGGGTGAGGGGGGGCGTAGTTGGGGGTCTTGAAGGGGGGTTGGGGGGCTTATATATATGGAGAAGGTATATATATCTTGGGGTATTAGGGGTAGGGGTTAATCATAGGAGAAAACTTAGGGGGTGTGGAACAGATATTTGATATCATAGAAGAAAAAGTAGGGGGTGTGGAACAGATATTTGATATGAGGACGTGAAATTATCAATTTCTATAGTTTGAGGGAAAATTATTTTTTGATCTACCATTTCTATCAGCATATAGACAACAGGCATGCTGCAAGGAGATTTTCTTCCTTCACTTTTCTTGTATAATCTAGGTGACATTTATATACATATTTCTTTGCTTGTATCCAAAAAAAACACCAACACGGCTGAACCGATCTGGCACTTTGATAATAGACGTTTACTGTAGCTTCTAATGTTTATACATATTTATTATATCTATTAACATAATTTGCTTTGTATTAAAGGGACAGAAGTAATATTTGAAGTGATTCTCCGGTTCAAACGTGGCAAGATTTTTCTGTGAACCAAGGTTTTCTTGAAATATCGTGTATAGTCCCTTTAACATTGTTAACATCGTCTTAAATACTTGAAATATCGTGTATAGTCTCTTTAACATTGTTTACATTGTCTTAAATAACATTGTTTCCTATTTTCTTTACAAAACCTCATTTATTCCCGAGGCACGTCAAAGTAAAGTAAATAAAGAATAAGATTAAAATGTTATGTTTTTAATCATAATTCCTCTTCTAGAAGAACCTATTAAGAAAACCAAAATGTTTTTGATTACTTATAAGCAGTAAATTTGCTGTTCTCAAACTTATACATAAAATCCAAACTAGAGGAGCTACGAGATCACAAAGTTTAACAAGAAATGCCTCATGTACTTCTCCATCTGTCTAATTCAGTGTCACTGTCATGCGGTTAAATAAATAATTTTTTAATCGTGTTAAAAAGTTAGCTCCCTCCCCCCAGCTTCTAAAATAGGAACAATCCCTTTAAAACAATTTTTACTTTTAATGCGAACAGTCTCTTTCAGCGCAGTTGATCCACTTTCTGTTAAATGGGATCACTGCAGGGTTTCCTAAAATAAATTATTCTTTGTGGGTCGCCCTGTATCTCTTGAATAGTTTATACATTTTTAATCTTCTTTGTACACAGAATTGTGATATGATCTGCAGCTTTCAGATATCAGAGATGACTAATGTTGCGTTGTCTCTCGACGATCATGTTAAGTTGGGCACCCCTTATCATGTCTAGGTACACCCTGTATGTAATATACCTGTTAAAAGATAAATCTAGAATCTCTAGTTCCTGACCCAGGTTCCGGGGCATCCTCGTCAACCAGTTGGAGGACAGGTTCAGGGACCTCAGGGCAGGTAGAGACAATATCTAGATAGGTAGGTAGGTAGGTAGGTAGG
>NW_019397309.1:0-20789 GCF_000591075.1 Eurytemora carolleeae
TTCTCCGGTGGGAGGTTGCGTGAATAATTCTTACTCCGTTTCATCTAGCTCCGGCTCCGGTGGGCCGGAGCAAAAAAATATGCTGCTACTATCTTCCAGCATTCCTTATAAATAATATGTATGTATCCTGCAGGGCCGCCACCGTCAGAGCAACACACCCAAACATCTAGAGTGAATAAATTGTTTTAGATTGTGAGTCCATTAAATTCAAGAAATATTAAAGAAAATTTCATTAAAATACCCCCAAAAAAAAGGGAGCACTGGCTCCACTAGTACCATTTGCCCCGAGTATAAATCTCAGAGCAAATGTTTCATGGTTCCAGTGCTCCCTTGAGCACCATGGACCCACGAATAAAACTTGCATTGAAAAATAATATCACTCAGAAAAAAAACCTTTTTTGTTAATGACATTTTTCTGTAGATATATCATTTCTACTCTATACTCTACACAGTACACACAAATAAGTGTAATTGAGCATGATGGTTTTGAAATTGTCTTTCTGAATTACTTTATTGATTTAGTGTAACGTGATGCCTCCTACTACTAGTACAGTGATAACCGGGAAACAATGGAATAGGAAGACGACAATGTAGCCATATTTATATGTTTATTTGATGTTACGTTACAAAGCAAATAGTTTTATTAGACACTTATTATCTCACTAATTTAGTGAAATGATCGTCTTTTTAAACTACACAAAGGAAATATTTAAAGTTATAACTTGATTCTAAAAGTCGACTTCTTTTTTTCAGAGTTTTCTGGTTATCACTGTACAGGGTGTCCCAAAAAACATGGGAATTCAGTGACGAATTGGATATCGTCTTTGTATTGAATTAGCATTGTATAATACCTAATTTCAAAACCCATAATATTATTATGTCTGCCAGAGTTTATTTTATGAAAAGGGTAAAAGACTGTAAAGATTGGTTTATAATGCCTCTCCGCAAGGTGAACAGTGATGACGGACAAGTTTACTCTGTTTGTATACTGCAATTTTCTTGTTTTACTAAGTACAACCGTATATGAAGTCACAACATAAACAAACAAAATGTGAACATAGCAGACGAAACTCTTACAGATTACAGCTTTCTCACCAGGTATCACTATACTAAATCAAAGACTTATTTAAAAAGACGATATCGAATTCGTCACTGAATTCCCATGTTTATTGGACACCTTCTAGCATCTTTTGAAGAAAACCTCAATTCCAAGACGACATTTTTAATCTTCTGTAGAATTGAGAAATCATGATGATTTTTACATCTATAAATGTTCAGACTTACGCGACATATCACCGATAAACAAGAATAGTTGGGTGTTAATCTATGTACACTAACGCCCTCTGACCCCCCCCCCCACTATACACCAAAAAATGCTCATACGCAGACATTTACAGATATAGAGGGAACAAAATGAGAACAAATCAAAGATCGAAGAAAATTCAAGTCTCTTTAAAAATTCAATCTAAGGTCATATAGAATAGATATTTCACCAGCATATAGGATCAATTTAAAGTTTGCAAGATCCAAAATTTTTAAGTATCAGAAATAATACAAATTTCTATCCGATTTTTAACAGATTTAAATAATAGAATTTGCTGTTTTAGACAAGACGTATGAAGTACCTAAACATAATGTAAGTGCTAGACGATTAAAACTAATTATAATTGAGACACATTAAAAAATGTGTTCTATATCTATATCATATACTTTCTTAAAAAATTTTGAGGAAAAGTTGTTTTTCAATGGTTCTTCAGGTTTCAACTGGACAGCATACATTTTTAACTTTTGAATATACTACAAGAAAGGAGGAACTAGAGAATTCAAATAACTTTTCCTTAAAAATTAGACCAGAGAACTGAAAATTGAGATTTTTCTTGCCAATTTTTTATGATTCAATATGTATCAAATTTTATATTTCGATAGAAATAATTTTATACACATTTTTGCTTTTCTGAACTTTTGATTTTGAGAGAAAAAAAGTTAGAGGATGTTTGTGGACCAAAAAAGATAAAAAAATTTCAAAACAATATTGAAAAAACACCATACAGAAGAACTGAATATTGCACAAAAAGGCGCCGCTGATCACACTTTTTTGACTCACCCTGTAAATAAAACCAGTCTACGATTGTTAATTCTTTCACCTTAAAGATGTAGCCAATTTCTTAGACGCTCTACTTTTGGTAGAACCATAGTCACACTATAATTACGCTTTACCAGAGCGTGTAGATTATACGACCTATAGTTGCACCAATGGTTAAATGAATAAAAAATTAGCCAATGATATTCCCTCCTGTTTACTTTCTTTTGTGAAATGATAGCGTTTTTTCTAATGATGAAATGATTTGTTTTAGTTTCTTTTCCGCTACCTCAAATAGAAGATAATAATTGTGTGTTTGATTTTAGTAAAGACGAGACGCTTTCTAATCTTGTTAAAGCCCTGTTTGTGTTTTAATAGTGAAAAATTTCCCTTCGCATTTTTCATTCAATTTTACTTTACAATTCTTCATGGTTTTCTCCTTTAATATTCCTTCGGTTTTGTTTCATTTTTACTATGCATTTGGTGTTTGAGAACTTCAGTTCCTTTCTTAACTTCTGATGTTTTCAATATTTTATCAATTTTTATTTCAAGAACTTCAGGTTTTTTTAAATTTGGACTTACAAACTGTACCTAAAATTTGCTTGTATTGCAAATACAAACAAATTTTTTAAATGAGCTTTTAAAATAATCAAAATGATTTTTTTTATAAATTTAATATTAAAAGCTAAAATTAAATTAGGTTAAAATTTAAAATTAAAATCGACAGCCGAGAACAAAGAAATTTAACATTTTCTTATCAAATTTCTTCTTAAAGGTTAAATCTTCATTCAGTTCTACTTTTACTTCTTGTTTTTCCCTTTATAATTTATTCTGTTTTCTTCCTTACAAAAAGAACATTTGGTTAAAAGAATGTTTGTTCCTTTTTCACTTTTGCTGTTTACAATTTAAATGATCCTCAAATAATGTCTCGTACCTTTTTTAAAAAAAAACTTGTTGGTTTTAATTTTAACTATTTCAGATTTATGGCCCTCAGGATATATTGAGATAATAAAGTACTATAGTGGACGATATCCTTGCAAACTACGACAAATTGATAAATGTGTTCTCTTGTAAATCTGTTCTGACAATAAAAGAAGTAGGTTTCAAATAAAGTTTATTGAAGAAGAAATAGATGAAGTTAAACTATACAAAGATCAACCTAAACTGGACTATTATGTATATCTAATCATCAACCAGGACCTGGACAAAGGGACAATATTTACAGGATCCAGGATTCTAATGGTTTGGTTGTGAAAGCGTACTTTAACGGAAACCTGATAAATACAGTAGGAATTGTAGGTCGGTATGAGAAGGATGGTTTTCTACATGTTTTAAACCAGAATTAACTAAACTGGTGAATACAGCAATATCATAGGGTGTAAATGTGGTGTTCAACTCAACAGTTCAAGATCTCGTTATATCACAGCAATGTATACCAAGGGTCGGGGCCCCCACCCCAACCCAAGGTATGTACATGGTTAACTAGTTCAAGCCTCGTCATGAGGTTCGCCGTTGTTCATCACTTGTCTCGCCTCCGTAGAGTCGTCCATAGGTTTATTAAGTAGAGCTTCGAGTTTAGTTGAACCCTGCTCAGCATGTCTAGATACAGACAGGTTTAATCCTCCTTCCCCTCCTTCACCTGAATCTGTTTCAACTTCTTTAAGTAATCTTTCTTTCTTTTTCTCACGTAATAAAACTCGTTCTTCACTTGTCAATCCTCTTCTCATCTCCTCCTCCTCCCTCTCCTCTACAGACTTGTCATGTGCCTCCCAGCTGTTCTCTTCCCCGCTGTGCTCCGACCTCGTCTTCTCGCTGTCCTTCTTCTCCTGTAGTGCGGCAGCAACGGTACCAGGTTTAGGTTTAGCAGGGGCTCCGCTCTTACTGGAGCTAGGGATCGGAGTTCCTGCTCCCAGACCATTAGAAGCTCCGCCCATACCTGGCATCATACCGGGCATACCCATTGCATACATTGCTAACAGGTTGGGGTCACTTGCTAGCTTAGGGTCAATGCCCATACTTTGTAGTGTCTTAGGGTCGATATTCTGGAACATTTTAGGGTCGAACCCGAACATCTTAGGATCAATATTGGCTAGAGATTTAGGGTCCATTCCCATTGATCCGAGTGTCTTAGGGTCGAATCCCATTGAAGCCAACATCTTTGGGTCCATGCCCATAGAGGCAAGCATTTTGGGATCGATGCCCATTGAAGCTAGCATCTTAGGGTCAATCCCCATTGAGGCCAGAGTTTTGGGATCCAGACCCATTGAAGCCAACATCTTAGGATCCATTCCCATTGATGTGGCGGCGGCTTTGGAATCCATCCCACCAAGAGAGCCCAGCATTTTGGGATCAAAACCCATGCTTGCTAGCATTTTTGGGTCCATTCCCAAACTTGCAAGGAACTTAGGGTCAGACATTAATTTTGGATCTATACCCATGCTCGCCAACATCTTAGGATCCAAACCACCCAGCATCTTGGGATCAAATCCACCCATCAGCTTAGGATCTAATCCAGCCATAGATTTTGGATCCATTCCCCCAAACATTTTGGGATCAAGTCCTGCCAACATCTTGGGATCAAGACCAGCAAGCATCTTGGGATCAAGACCAGCAAGCATCTTGGGATCAATTCCCGCAAACATTTTAGGATCCATTCCTCCCAACATCTTAGGATCAAATCCCATAAACATCTTTGGATCCATACCGGCAAACATTTTAGGATCCATGCCAGCCATGGATTTTGGAAGATTTTTGGGATCTAAAGCTGCCGCCAAAGATTTTGCATCCAAGCCAAGAGATGCCAACATCTTTGGGTCCATACCGGCAAGCATCTTTGGATCTATTCCCGCAGCAGCGAGAAGTTTAGGATCGATCCCGGCCAAGGGATCCGGATTTCTTGAGGATTGTTTGTCCATCCCACCGAAGGTTTTGGGATCCAGACTGGCTAACATTTTAGCATCAATTCCGTAAGAGGCCAAGATTTTGGGATCAATACCAGCGAGCATCTTTGGATCTAGGCCTAGTCCTGCAAGCATCTTTGCATCCATACCCTGTGATGTAGCTGGGAGGGAGGTAGCAGGAGAACTACTTCTGCTACTCTTAGGCTCCATGTTCACATACTTGGGATCTATTCCCATAGATTGGAGCATCTTGGGATCCATTCCCTGGAGCATTTTAGGATCAAGCCCGAGAGCTTTGGGATCAATTCCTTGGAAGGATTTCTGATCCATTCCCATAGCCTTAGGATCAAACCACTTAGGATCAATGCCGTAGCTGGCCAGGGTTTTGGGATCAAGTCCGGCTAACATCTTAGGATCCATCCCGTACATGGCAGCCATCATTTTAGGATCCATCATAGCGGCCATCATCTTGGGATCCATCATACTCATCATCTTTGGATCCATACCAGTGAACATTTTTGGATCCAGTCCGGAGAATGTTGTTGAAGTATTGGACTGGGATCTAGAAGTATTGACTGTATTTCCTCCTCTTGAACTTCCCCCGCTTGATCTAGGTTTCTCGTTCAAAAGATTCTTCACAATGTTAGGATCCAAACCCAAGCTCTTTAAAGCCTTCTCATCCAGACCCTGGAGCATCTTAGGATCCAGACCTAGGAGTCTAGGGTCCATGAGTCCGCTGAACGAGGTTGGAACGGACATCTGTGTGGAAGTAGCGCTGGTTGGAACAGTGCTGGAGTGATGAGAGCTGGTATGAACTCTGCTGGGACTAGAACTGGAAGAGCCAGATGAGGACATTCCGAACATTTTGGGATCCAAACCAAACATTTTTGGATCTAATCCACCAAGCAGCATCTTGGGATCCAGACTTGCCAAGAATTTGGGATCGGATAGTAGTTTTGGATCCATTCCCATCAAGGACTTGGGAATTCCTTGTTGTAGGCTTTTCATGTCCAATCCAAACATTTTTAGGTCAATGCCCATACTTTGCAACATTTTGGGATCCATTCCAGCCAACATTTTGGGATCAATACCTAGCATCTTTGGATCTATGCCACCCATTGAGGTTTTGGGATCCATTCCAAACATTTTCGGATCAAATCCGGACATGGAGGTTTTCGGATCGATCATCTGCTGGAGCATTTTAGGATCAATTCCTGCAGATTGGAGAAGCTGTGGATCCATTTGTGAAAGGGCTTTTAGATCCATTCCAGTCATTGAGGCCATTCTTGGATCCATCATAGCCATCATTTTAGGATCCATTTGTGCCAACATTTTGGGATCAATACCTGCAGCCTGGAGCATCTTCGGATCCATTTGTGCAAGCATTTTGGGATCAAGACCAAACATGGAGGGATTCATTCCTCCGAACATGGCAGCCATTGAATTGGAAGATGATGTGCGAGGAGAGGACTGAGAGTAGGATGAGGTTTGATGGGATCTAGACGGAGTAGATCTTCCTCCGTCCCGTGATCCTTGACTTGCTCTGGATGGAGGACGAGGAGAAGGTCCTTCACGATGATTGTTAGATCTAGGAGATGGTGCTGGGTGCGGAGATTGTTTATCCTTTGTCTGAGGAGAATGTTTTCCTCCTTTACCGTACATATCCATCCCAGCCATTGGAAACCCAGGAGGCATCAATCCATACATAGCCGCCAGCTGGTTGTTTGGGTCCATAGCAGCCATAGCCGCTAATAGGGTAGAGTTGGGATTCTTTGGGTCCAATCCAAGACTAGCCAGGACCATTGGATCAAATTTAGGGTTCTTAGGGTCCAACCCAAGAGCAGCGGCTGTAACTGGATCAAGTTTAGGATTCTTAGGGTCCATGCCAAATGCAGCCAAAAGCATTGGATCTAATCCTGAGGGATTATTAGAGGGTTGTTGTTTAGCTTTAGGTTCAGCTGATTTACTTGAGGCCGGACTCGCCATTGAAGTCAGTTTCTTGGGATCTATTCCCAAAGCCTGTAAAGTTTTGGGATCCATAGAAAGGGCAGCCATCATCATAGGATCCATCTTCATTGGGTTCTTGGGATCCCCCAAACCAAGCATGGCAGCTGTCATTGGATCCAATTTCTTCGGGTCCAATCCATAGAGTGCTGCAAGAGAATTGGGATTCTTGGGATCAAGTGCAGCCAGGGCTGACATTGGATTCTTGGGATCCAGGCCTAGGCTTGCCATACTGTTGTATGAAGGCCCAACGCCAGGGGAAGAAACCTTCTTGGCCAACGGAGAATCGTCCATTGGAGGACGACCTTTCTTCTTCCCGTCGTCCTTCAGTCTCACTTCCTCAGCCCACTTAGGGTCGACCTCGAACATAGGATGCTCTATCAACCACTGAGCTAAATATTTCAACTTAGGTCCAGATGTTCCAGACAGTTTCTTTCCTGTAGACCGGTTAAACACTGTCACATGTTCATCTCCGGATAACTTCGACATCCACTCCATCCAGCCTCCGGCTGAGGAGGATGTGCTGGCCGGCCTCTTATTGCTGGTGGCTGTAGCTGAGCTACCTGGAGTAATGGGACGCTCAGGAGTAACTCCCATTTGATCCGCCAACCACTTCTGCACCTTAACAAGGACAATTAATTATTTCTTAAATATATCACCTCTTTTTTATTTCGAAGAATAAGAATAATAATTGTATGTAAGATTCCTAGATTTATTACCTTAGCATCTCCCGGATTTCCTCCAAGAGGTCCAAGCATCTCCTGCAGTTTATTTAAATCTGTGGCGCTCTCCGTTGCCTTTCTGAACAAGGAGTCCATGGGGGACTCCTTCTTCTCCGGCACAGAGTTACCCTTGCCGGCGTGTAAACCTGATAGCAGGTCATCCAGACGTTTCTTCTTCTTAGATTTATCATCAGCAGGAGCATCAGCCAACTAGAAACATAGATAATCAGCTAACTAGGAATAAAGACTACAAATTATCAGCCAAATAGAAATGAAAATAATCAGTCAAATCGTAATAAAAATAATGAGCTACCCAGGAAAACAAAATCATTAGCCAATTCGAAAATATTACAAAATATCAGCCAGCTTGGTATACAAATTATCAGCAAACTAGGAATATTAAATATCAGCCAACTAGGAATACCAATGATCAGTCAAATATTTAGGAATAAATATAATTAGTCAAATCAGATTATAAAAAATTGAATCATTAAGTCAACTTAATCTCATTTATCAGTAAATGAGTAGCATAATCACCTTTCGTTTCTGCAGCCCCAGTTTATCAAGAGTAGATTCAAGTTTAGAACTTTTTGACAAGGATTTCTGGTCTAGGTTGGAATCTTCGCCTGCGGGAACCTCAACGCCCGGCCGATTCCTTAATAAACAAAAATAAATTAAAAATTTTAAAAAAAGTTACTGAAGAGAAAAAGAAGATCCAGGATTTGATCAAATTAGGAAATGGAAAAATATTTATGAACTGGATTCTTTTGAAGTTTAATTCCCAACTTTATGAGAGATGAGACGAGAATAAAATATTAAATAATTAAATGAAATATCTAAGGAAAATGAAAGTAAGCGCATGCACAAGAATGAAGATGTGATCATGTAAAAGCTTATTTTAATCTCTCCCCCTACCCCTCCACCCCCTCTTCAATCTTCGTTTTATTATTTCAACTCTTTGAAAACAATAAATTTCAATTAATTCTTCAAGATTATTGTGTTTTTTACTTTAACCCTAAGATCATTCCCCCCCCCCGCACTTAAATATTTTAAACTCAAACTACGCCAAAAATGACACAACTACACATTTGACCCTATAGCGCCCCCTTGGGAATGAATATCCTACCCCAAGTTAACTGGAGTGATAGTGATTCCAGTCCTGCTTAGATCCATACCAGCAAACCTAAACCAAACCAAACCAAATAAAAAAGGAAAAAATAACAAAACAAAAGAAAACAAAATCAAATAAATCAAATAAAATTATGCAAAATAATATTTTAAAGATAATCTAAATGACCTGGTTGATTTTCATGCAAAATCATGCTAAAGAATCTAAACTACAAAATCTTTAAAAAAACGTTGGTTGGGTTTAAAAAAAGTATGACTGAAGTTGTAGATAAAATTGGTGAAACACATATCTATTTCTACCATGTCTATTGTTTATGAAAACATGCTAAAAATTGAATTATGAAACGAAGTCGCAAATTATTTCAAAGATCGATTTTCAATTCGTCTCTCAATTGTCAAGAAATTCCGCATGGACATACCCGCTAGCATCTGACATGGAGTCATCTGTGGAGGCCTTGGTACTTGATACTAGGCTACTGGCAGACAAGAGTGTAGAGCTCTGAACCAACCCTCGGAACTAAATAATAAATCCGTCACAAAAATTTAAATCAATATTTCGAAAAGTTATTGAACACAGAAAATGAAATATTCATATGTATTATTTAAAATAAAATATTTACCACGAAACAATTTTTTTACATTTTGGCCCAAGACAATCATTCTTAAAAGTGTGTAAGGGGGGGGGGGGGGAGAGAATTTAGTTAAATAATTTTTATACCCCAAACCTGTTGAAACCTTTTTTTTAAATATATTGAAAAATCAAAAAGAGTTTATTGAAATGAATCTGGACACGGTTTATTAGAAACTTTAACAGAGTAGTAAAACTTTTATTAAGAAAATCTTCTTTTTGATAAACTTTATGATAAACTTAATTCTCCAGAATTAGAAATTTGTACCTTAGTTTTTTCATCTGGGCAGTCCAAGGGTCGTCTTCCACGTTTCTTTCTATTTGCTAGGCCTCCATGTGTTAGGACGTTTCCGTCGTCGTATGCAGACAATTCAGAAATCTGAATAAATATTTAGTTTGAGAAAATTTACCTTTTTAAATTGAAAAATAGAACAGTTTTGATATTTAAGCACAAAGGTCTCAAAATATTTATTTGAAAACCTACCTCACTGAGTGGAGTGCCTGTATCTCTAGGGTTCTGAGTAGGTTCCGGAGTATCCGTCCCGTTCTCTACTGCCAGATCTAGCAAAGTAAAGTTCTCCGGAACCGGCCACTTATTCTCTTCTATTGCTTGAACTATATGCTGGAGCCGAACCATTAAAACTTTGTCCTTCGGCCACCGAACGCTGGCCGCGTATGTTTGCGCCATTAGATCGTTGATCATTTCTTGATCGTAACCAACACCGCCGCCCTTGGCAATCGCGGCTTCGATCTGTTGAAGATTTAACTGCGGAGCTAGGATAGAGGCTTTTTCAACTGCACGAGCCTTTTCTAGTCTAGCTTTCTCTTTGTCCTCTTTACTTAAGGATTTATTATCAACATCCATTTGTTCGGAGGCGTCTCCATTTTCCTTTTTCTCCCCCTGCTCCTCCTCCGAAATATCACTCTTTCCACTGTTCCTCCGAGTTTTCTCAACATGATTTCCATTTCCGTTGGAGTGACGTCCTCTCTTCTTCTCCCACTCAGCCATCTCCTCCTTGTCCTGAAGAGGTTCACCTCCGAGGGAACGTTTGAGGACGTCCTTGAAGGACAATTCTATATCATTAAGGACGTAGTATTCCATCCGAGAGACGCCATGTCTGAAAATAAAAATATCTTGAAATGTGAAGTTCTGATTATTGTGTTGAATGAAAAGAAATGACCACGATGCATTTTTGTCCCTGGAGTGGAAAGCTTAAGCTGCTACAATTCAATAAGATATATTGAGGAAGAGTGGATAGATAGATAGTTGTTAAGATGGATAGATACTTAAATAAATGGATACACGAGGGTGGGGGGGGAGGTAATTTGAAGCCCAACCTCTCAAAAGCATAACTGAACACGTTTCCAATACTAAGATATTCTGAAGAAAGCTGTACATATCCAGAGTCTAATAATTCCATATCATTCAACCTCGAAAATATTACGACATATATGCTTGCATGCAATGATTGCAAATTAGGAAAACTTTGATAAAAATTTAAATAATACGAAATAATGGTCAGATACATTCCAGACTATTAGTAAGGGTTGTAATGATTTCTGAACTCTGGATAGAAAAATGCCTGGTTTAAAGCAGTATGCTTGATTAATCTATAAAATAAAAACAATGAAGAAATATCAAATAATTTCTACAAATATTTCAATTCTTAAAAGTTATGATTTTAGTAATTTATTATTTAACAAAACAAATATCACAATTTTTTTCCTTCTATGTTCTATACATCCCCTCCCCCCCTGTGGTTTCTAAAATACATTTCTTGTTTGATCTCCCTCAATCCCCCCCCCTTCCGTCAATATGACAAAGCCCTGAATTCAGCGTGTTGTATATAATGAGGTTAATTTTAAATATATATTTTATAAAAACATCTGCCACTCCTAGGAAAGTGCATATGCTAATCATTAAACGTTTGATAATAAATACATATTGACCCCCCCCCCCACCATTCCCAGCCGTCCTTTAACACCCCTCAAGTTTTAGTTTTGGAACTAATTCCCCTGGTTTAACGAAATATTTTTGCTTCATTTGTATCTACAAAATATATCTTAACATACTATTGAAAATAAAAATATCTTGAAATGTGAAGTTCTGATTATTGTGTTGAATGAAAAGAAATGGCCAGGTCTAGTTTTAATGCTAAATTTTGTCTGAGTTCTCAGCTTTCTAGGTGTGTTATAAATTGTTCCCCCCCCCCCCCGCTCCTCAACTCAGCCGACAGTTTTGCATGATGCCTGAATTCTGTATATTATTGCATGAAAATATTACCAGACGTCTGAATTCCCTAATTAGTGTTTATGTACTGCCGGCATATCGGATCAACAAACAAGTTCAACTCGTCAAAAAAGAAAGATTATTTAACTTATCTAATTTTTAAATTCTAGCATAAATCCTCAGTTTTCTCTCTCTCTATCAACCTATATATCTATCCATCTGCTCCGTAAGACAATCTTTCTTTCTACCCCGTTGACTCTGTGTATCCGAGTCCTAGTGTGATTGTATAATATTGATTGTTGAAAAATAATGCGGAGACCGGGATGAGCAGGGGTAGGGTCTCAGCTTTCTTTAATAATGCTAGCATCTCCCGCTAGATGGAGTTAAATGCAATTATTTCACAAGACCCCGGGAACCTTAACCAATCATTATACGTTAACCCCCCCCNGTCCCAACTGTTATGAACACGTTGATTTTGTCCACGTTAGAACTTCATTTTGTCAAATTATCCAAACTATTAAATTATCTCCCTCCTCTAGATAGTAAGTGCAGAGATTTCGAGTGATTATCTCCTGAATGTAGTGGCATGTCCTATTCAAAACAATGCCCTTTAATCCTTTGTCTGGACGAAAATGATGGATGCCCTCTCTTCCTATCTTAAAATTGATTGATTTTATTTGCGATCTCAATCAAATAAACTTGCGGAATAAGGAACAGGAGAGAAGGAGAGAAGGAGAGAAGGAGAGAAATAGTCAGAATTAAACACTTTCAAATGTTACCTAGATGAAAATTGAAAGAATATCGTCGTGAATCGGACATATGCCATGTTCACAAATCAAAACAATGAGAATACAATCAGAAGGTTTTCTAGTTTTCAGGGGATATTAGTTCCAAAACTAACACTTGGCCCATTTCTAACACGAGTGCTAGAAATGGGCCAAATATGCAAAGTTATCTTTTTCATGAGTATTTATCTTTAAATCCTAGACGAGTAGAACAAAATTACACCAATTTAAAAAATGGCTAAAACTATATATTGAAATAATAGATGTCAATTTTAAACTAATAATAAGGTGTGAGAATTAGTTTTTTATGATTCTTGATCTTATTTTCGAACATATATCCCTATTATGAAACAATTACCAGATTTCAGCTCGTGTAGCGTTTTTGGAACATATCCTGGTTTTCAGACAATTACCAGAATTCATATCATTGTCAATTTTTAAGCATTTACGCACTTTTTTTAAAAAGGTAAAATATGAACAAAATAGAAATAAAAACCTGTTATTTTATAATTTAAAAATCACTAGAAATTCAAGGCGCTTCGCGCCCCTCTTTCTAGCCTTAGAGGGCGCTTCGCGCCCATCTCCTAAATTAATTGTGAACATGTTCTCTTTGTGTACATCGAAAAACAAAACAAAAATAATTCGCGGATTTTCACAAAAAATTTCGCGGATTTTCAAAATATTTAAAAATTTAATGACGATCGAATTTTGATGGAGACAAATATTTGAAATTTTGATGATTCATAAACCTTCCCTGGAGTCCCTAGATGTCCCACAAAAAATTTGGGCCCGATCGGTTCAGCCGTTTTGACGTTTATTGGATACAAACAAACAAACAGACAAGCCAAATTTATATATAGATTACAGCATTTAAAAATCAAAAAAGTAATATCATTTGTTCTTATAATATAGATTTAACTAGAAATGCGGGAAACTGCTTGTTTAAAATGCTTGAAAACAAATCATCGATATTCTCTAATTTAACAGGTCAAATGTGGAAGCTTAGATTCTAGCAAAATTCAAAAGATAATTTTTGTAAGATATGAATTTTGTAAGATATAAAAGCGAGTTTTGTTTTGAATTGCGGCTCAAATACGGGAATTCGGGGGTTGTCTCAAAAACGCGACAATGTTTCAAATTCAGGATATGTTCGAAAATGGAAAACCTGACATTGTCTTGAAAACGGTCAAGAGATTTAATATAAAACTAAACTCCTGTTATAATTTTGATTTTAAAAAATGTGTAAATTTGGGAATTGCTGTCCTCGTCATGTTTAATAAAATGTTGGTTATAGTTTTTATTATCGACTTTTACTCTGGATGGGCCGGGATCCCAAAAACCCAGTCTTTCAATTTGTGCCCATTTCTAACACTCAGTAATAGAAATGGGCCAAGTGTTAGTTTTGGAACTAATTCCCCTGGTTTAACGAAATATTTTTGCTTCATTTGTATCTACAAAATATATCTTAACATACTATTAACCTTTTCCGTTCATCATTACACAATCTTTTCACAAAACCTAAGTAATGCAATAGACGTGACAAGCAACTATACCACTCTAGGGTTGCACATTCAAGCAAATCTTTTAATTTATATTTTCTTTTCATAAACGTATTTTAATCTAACTTTATTGATTTCCATTAAGGAAAATTTAAACGAATCCACATCAAACTTGGCCCTATTTTTATTTTTAGTTCTATCAAATGTTTCTGTAAAAAGATCTTGATATAAATAAAATTTGATTCTGATTTATCCTAGTAACATATAACTTTTTAAAGTCTACATTAAAGAAAAAAAGACTGTACTCGGAGTTAATAAATTTGAGGATATGTACCTGGCAGCTCCGATGACTAGATCTGTATCATGTTTTCCAGGAATCCACCATTCCGGTAGATCCAGAGCAGGTTCAGCTAAACTTTCCAACCTACATCTCAGGTCGGATAATCCAGCCACGTCCTCGCGCAGCCTCGACAAGAAGTCCACGCTCTCTAGGACCTTCCTTGCCCTGTCCTCCGTCACAGCCTCGACTGCTCCGCTCAACAATTCTGAAAATATTGGAGGTTAGACAGTTTATCTAAATTGTACTGATTATATATTTGAGGTCAATCAGTACATCAATAGTACAAACAGTACGTTTTGAGGTCAGAGAGTATATTATCAATAATGTACACTTAACATTTGTACATCAAAAGCTTAAAAAATACAAATTAAAAGTCTTAACAGTATATTTAGAGGAAAACATACAGTTCATCAACCGAGTACAACGTACATTTTCGAGGTCAGAAAGTACATCTTTTGCACACGCAGTGTACAAAACTTTTAACCTTAATCTTGAAATTACTCCGCTCTGAACTTCTTATGAACAAACCAAGAAATTTTTTTGACTATTTTAATTAACATTAAATTGATACATGCACAATCAATGTGTATATAATTCATCTAGCAGAAAAAGGTTTATGGGAAAAATTATATTTGAAAACATTTTACAGGTGTTAAAACTAAAAATGTTAATAAAAATATGATTTAATAATTACATCATAAAGTTTTTTTCTTAGAATCGTCAATTTCGTACCGATTTAAAATTATAATCATAAATTAAAAGTTAAGCGACAGCATATTTGTGAAATTTATAGATATTTATAATATATACGTAATTGCTTTTCAGATTTAAATTAATTTATCTTGAAGACATTAAGATCTTGTTACCAAATATTTAAAAAAAGATCAAATAAAACATTAATCAACAACAAAAAGCAGAAAAATACTAGTCTAAAAGTACGGGTGGTCGCAAAAAAATTTCAAATTAATATTCATACTTTATATTTTAAACCTATGCAACATATTTTTGCCAAAGTTTCATATTTTAACATTGCAGATGTCCAGAGACAAGATCCATTCTTTTCAGGGATAAAAAAAAATTCAAATTCAAAATTAGTCTAAATTTGTGACAAGAAAAAAAAATATTGAAAAAAAAGAATAGATATTGGTTTAGGAAGAATGTTTCCCTCTACATCTATTTGGGCAATATTCGACTAGTTGAGAACCCCATTGTGTCCAAGCTTACCAAAAATTTGGGGAGAAGGTCGGGGAATGGAGGGGGGAGGGGTAGGGAGGGGGNACATGTTCAATCTCAGGGTATACTATCCAGTACATGTTCAATCTCAGGGTATACTATCCAGTACATGTTCAATCTCAGGGTATACTATCCAGTACATGTTCAATCTCAGGGTATACTATCCAGTACATGTTCAATCTCAGGGTATACTATCCAGTACATGTTCAATCTCAGGGTATACTATCCAGTACATGTTCAATCTCAGGGTATACTATCCAGTACATGTTCAATCTCAGGGTATACTATCCAGTACATGTTCAATCTCAGGGTATACTATCCAGTACATGTTCAATCTCAGGGTATACTATCCAGTACATGTTCAATCTCAGGGTATACTATCCAGTACATGTTCAATCTCAGGGTATACTATCCAGTACATGTTCAATCTCAGGGTATACTATCCAGTACATGTTCAATCTCAGGGTATACTATCCAGTACATGTTCAATCTCAGGGTATACTATCCAGTACATGTTCAATCTCAGGGTATACTATCCAGTACAGGTTCAATCTCAGGGTATACTATCTAGTACATGTTCAAGATTAAAGTACAAATTCAATTGCAGGTCTAAGCTCAGGTTAACAATATCCCGTACAGGTTTAGGCTCAGGGTAAAATTAAACTGGACATCGAAAAATTAATTAATTTAAATTAATTGAAATGAGGTACAATACAAGATAAAAATATTTCAGTGGAAAACTGTTTTTTTAATGAGAAAGTGGTCAATGATATTTTTTGCACGAGTTCCAATTTATTTGGAAATAAAAAGTTGTTTTCTTACAAAAATAGGTTTTACAGAAGGATTTATTGAAGGAAAAATATGTCTAATAATTCAAAACAAGCTGCTGATAATTTTATAAATTGTGTACAACTGTTTTCTAAAAGTATTGGCTGGGTGTAAGGATGCTGGGAGAATATTGAGATATTGATTATATCCTTGTTTCCCTCTCAACTCTAAATCTAATATTGTAATGTAAAAGTTTAGAAAGGTTCAGCACAAAGAGTGAAAAAAAATTTAATTTTTTTTTTTAATTTTGAAATCACAATTTTTAAGTTATTCTAGATTTTTTTCTTTGCTTGAGATTTTTTTTAAAGAAACAATATTTTCCCCGGTAGATTGGAGGCTCTCTTAAACCCTAAACCTGAGTAGAATTCTACATTTTACAATTCTGAGTCTACAGAACAAATATATAAATATATTCATCTTATATATCTTATCATAAATCAAATAAAATATTCTTTCCTAGAAAACACCCGTGCTTTATGGCATTAAAGCAGTACACACAAATTTAAGGGGGTTTTCATTACTTAAAATTTTTAAAATTTTTTTTTTCCTTTTATTTTCTTCTAATTAATTTTCAATTTATTTCCATCAGTTTTGATTTGGTTTGTAAAGGGCACCGCTTGAAACATTTTAATAGCAATAATTAACTAATGGATGTGAGGAACTGACAATTCCACAGTTGGCCTCAATTCTTGATCTTTAAAGCTTGTAATTAACTGTGAAGAGAGAATTCAACACTGTAGAAATCTAGCTGTAAACGTGAAATCACGTAATGAGAAATAAGAACAGAATTACAATTTTGTTCTTAAATCCCCCCCCCCTCTCAAGACAAAACAAAAAAGAAAAAACACAAAAACCGTCACAAAAATGATTNCGGTTTCTATTTATTTTAATGCAATTCATGCAGTGCATCACTGACTGTATATGTTGACAGAAAGTCAGATAGAAAACTAATAAAAATTGAATATTTAATTTTTTTTAAATGATTATGATGTAATTCTAAATTCCAAACTTAATGGATTTTATTATTTTGTTTACTCCATCACACTACTGATGCAAGAGGCTGTGAAGGGAATTGTTCTGATGTAAAAATATCAGATTACAAAAATATTTATTATCTTAGTCCAAATTCTATATTTTTTATATTTGTATAGATAGGGAAAACGGTACGAAATATTGAAGTAAGGTAAGGTTGTTCATAAGCTGAAGGATTAGAGTTTTTTTTTTTTAATTTTCAATATTTGGATAAAAATTAGTTGTCTCGTTTTCCCTAAATTTTATAATTTATTCAATATGAGAAACATTTGCAAAAAAAACCTTCTTAGTTTCAGTTTTACTTAATTTTTTTTTTTAAATAAAGAAACATATGATTGGACTTAACTTATTTTCTTAAAAATTCCATTTTCAAAAAATTCGAATATTTTAAATTTTTTGTTGTAAAATATGTTAATTAAAAAAAGCTTGAGGAAAGGAATGATTTTTCAAGAAAATGATGACTTATTCCCGTGTTTTAACCCAATCAAAGATTACACAATGAGTCAAAATAACAAACAAATGAATTCTTAATATATCAGATACTTCCCATGAGTATAATAAAATATTTTCAACATAATTGTTTATGCTATCATTATCTTTTTAAGTAGTTTTGAACAATCAATAAATTTAATAAAAAATCGTCACTAAGTGGTTCCACTAAAACAGCCTCGGTAAAGAAGCGGGGTGGGGGNCTGGAAACTAAAGGACAACAGTAAACAGGATAAAATATAATAATATTCATAATTTCATATTGTTAAATTCTTACTTAGCATCTTGGTGATATCCATGATCTGTCCCAGGTTCTACCCATGGAAACTCTTTTTTCCAATCCATAATAAATCTTCTTCTAGGTTCAGATCTTTTTTTTCAACACTCCTGATTTTCTTTTAACTGGACTACCCATAATTTTAACTTGGTGTACATATGCTTGCTTATAACTATTAGTTAACTGATGTTCTTCTAATTGTTACTTTTTCTAATTACCGAGTAAGACTGAAAGCTATTCTAAAAATCAGCTGTAAGCATCTGGTGAGATATCTCCGTCCCCCCCCCCCACATTAATGAGCATCATATATGACCCCCCTCCCTAGCATCATATATGACACCCCCCCCCCACTCTCCCTGACACCTCTAGGGGAGGTCTGAACATCTGTGTGTTACTAACACAGAATTTATAAATTTGCAAACTGAGAAAATATTTTCAAATTCTGCTCATGAATTTTCAGTTTTTTGGTGGAATTTTGAAAAAGAGCCACTTTTTGGTGGAATTTTGAAAAAGAGCCATTTGGAGCCATAAAAGCCACCGGAGCCACAGCCTTTAAAAAAAAGCCATTTTAAGGAAATGTGGCTCCAAAAAGAGCCATCTGGCAACCCTGGAGACTAGCTCAGGGAGAGAGAGAGAGAGAGAGAGAGAGAGAGGAGTATCTAATCTCTCCTTGCCGGCTCTTCATACCGTCACCAGCTCACATAAATGCTAAAGGAGCATAGACAACACTTATTAACATGCCCATAACACCCATTTAATATAAACAATAAAATATAATTTAAAAATCAAAATAAATAAAAATTACAAATTTTTCTCAACTTAGAATTTTTTATTGTTTGATGGGGGATTGGGGATGCTGGAATTCAAAAGGGTTAAATAACTTAATAAGTAGATAAACTAAAAAGACTAAATAAAAATAACCGTTAATTTATTATTAACCTTAGTTGCACTGCTGGCTACAATATTATTTGGTTAAAGTACACCCCCCCCTCCTCACCCTCCTTGAGATTTGAATCCTATAGGTTTAAAACTGTCTCCGAAGTGGGAATGTATTGATTGTGTTGAGTTCAGATCTAAGAAGATGACTCCTCCGTCTCCCGGAGAATAATCCTCCCCCCAACTGATATCCAGTCTAATCCCCCCTGGTCAGTTAGATTTAAAATATCCGTAAACTTAAAATAAAATTCTTAAAAATTAAAATAAAATTTCAAATTTTGATTTCAATATTCTCAAAAATTGTGGTTTCGCTTGATCCCGGTATGTACCAATTTAAATAAATATTATTTTATATCTGTTTGAAAAAATGTTTTTTTTTTAATATTTAACAATCTTGATATATACACGTTGTCAGATACAAAAAAATACCCCAACATTTTTTTAAAGATTTAGATTGAAGTATTTTTTAATACTATAAAAAACCTCCCGGGCGTAAATTTCAACCTTTAACTTTCATTATATTACTTTGTTTATTTTTCGATCTAAGAGAATTCACAACGGTTCCCTTAAAACTTTAAATTTTTCTAGGTTTAGAAGTGTTTAATTCTGATAATTCATATTTTCTATAACAAGTTTCCTGCATGGAAATGCGCAATTAACTTTTGTTGAGAAGCCACAATTGAAAATACTCAGTTTTCGAAATTTTGCTCATTGATTTAGACTTGTTCAGACAAACCTTTATGGATACCGTTGTGAATCGAACATTGTCATCTTTGCATTTAGGGACATATTAAATTACGCTTAGATTCCCTTAACTGATCCTTTTCTGTATTCCCTTTTCCCTAAAATATTAATCTTTTATCGACCCCCCCCCCCACCACCACATTATGATATCAATAAAGTGTCTTATTTGTTTAGTTACATTTAAAAAATTACTTATTTTCGAAAACATTTTTTTCATTTTTGACTATTTACAAGTACATATATCGATATAGGTTCATATGCTAAAATCTAATTATTGATGATTGCAGGGACGTCGATTTATGTAAATTCTGCCGATAATGCCAGCATTAACATCACAAATATGGGGGGGGGATACAAACAATATTCCCCCACCTTATCTTTGAAAAAATCCCCCTTTCTCCTCTCGTTCTGGAACTAGAAACCTTAGGATTAGGAGAGAGAAGCTTGTTTATCCTTTGCTAAATATGCCTGAAATCTCAAAGGCACTTTGCTCTATTCCCTGTAGCACCAGTTGCTCACAACCACCAGCTACGGAACGTTGAGCTATTTATTGTAACTATGCTAGAACAGAAATATAGAAAATTTGCTAAAATTAAACTACCTATGATAAAACCTTATCTTATTCTGTGATATAGCCCATGATATATTCAATTATATTATTATGAAAATGTTAATCATATTATTATATATATATTATGATCTTGATTTATCTCTCATAAATCTTACTTTACTCGTCTTTTCTATGAAGTCCTACGATTCATATTTGCTATAAAAAAGAATCTTAATTTTTAAACTGTAAATCTAAATAGATGGTACAATCACATATTTTTCGTCAAAATAATATTTTCTTATTTGGGTGTCGATTTGTTTGTTGTTCTACTCTATATATTTATCTACTTTACTGTCAAATACACATCTCCCCCATCCTCCATGG
>NW_019397309.1:21084-76968 GCF_000591075.1 Eurytemora carolleeae
TTAAAAGAATAAAAAAGTAAAAAGTGAAAAAGTTAAGATTTAAATACTGAAAAGCCAATACTGAAAAAATAGGAAGTAATTATGAACTTGCCCCCCCCCCCCTCACTACTCCTCTCTTCTACAACATTAATATTCACACCCCTGTTCCCCATGGGCTAACTGCCAGTCAAAACGCTTAGCACACCGGCTTGGTCCCTTTGAGAGACAATAAAACTGAAATATCCAACAAGCTTAATACGTTACACCCGGCTCTGCACTCTCAACTTACACTTTTCATAACAAAGAGGAAATACAGGGCAAACAATACCTAAATGTCGACTAATTTAAACTTTAAAATATTAAAATCAAAATCAAATTTAGTATGAAAAAAAAAAACATAAAACTTTTAGTTTTAAGTAGAAGAGAGGTTAAAAAAAATTTCTTCTTTAATTAATATATCCCAAATTTTACATTAGAGAAATAGAGGTACAGAATAATTTTTGTTAGCAGGGTTTTGAAAATTAACTTGTTAATTGAAAATGTGTCTGGTTCACTCAACAAGTACTATTTTTCATACAGAGTCAACAGTCGTCTTCCTTTTCCACAATTTTATGGATCCCACTTTATTATGTGTTCATTCTACAGAAAAGTAGAGCAATGAGCATATATCGGTTTGACCAAGAATACACTGTTCTGCGGTTAGATGAAGCATCAAAGATACATAAAGACAGTTTGCCTCGAGGCAATTACTTAGGGTAGGGGTGAGTAGGGGAGGGTAAGGGTGAGAAGGGGAGGATAGAGGGGGGGGGAAGGATCCGAGAAAGAAGGGGGAAAGGGGTGAGTGTCCTTCAAGTTTCAAATTGAAATAACATTTTAAACTTCCAAATCTCACAGGAAAGGGTTGCAAGAATATTTTTTTTCAAAATAAAATTGTTCAATTTGTATCTTGGCATAAAAACATGTCTGGTGATTATATAATTTGCTTCTTAGTCTGTTTTATATCATTCCATAATTACTATAAAATGATTAAACCTAGCAGTCTCCCTGCATGGAAATGCGCAATTAACTTTTGTTGAGAAGCCACAATTGAAAATACTCAGTTTTCGAAATTTTGCTCATTGATTTAGACTTGTTCAGAAATTGTTATCATTATTATTACTATTATTCTTACTGTTCAAATTGGTAAGTATATAAAATTAATAAATATATAAGAAAAGAAATATTAAAATCATATCAATTCTATATATTACACTAGTTGGTTTAGAAAATCAATTGAAATAAATCGTTTTGAAACCTTGTAATTACCATTAATGACGTTTCTTCCAGTTGTTAGCACACAGTAGCTTTCCTTTTATTCAGATTTAATAACAGATATTTTACAATTGACTGGAACAGTTCAGCTTTCTATGTAATTGTCTTATAGACTACATTTTCTTATTAGTGTAAGATTTTAGCTTTAGATTTTAATTTGAAGTCAAGTGGTAGTTTTTGTTGTATCAAAAAAGGCCTTAAGTTGCGGTGCATTGGAGGGAAAGTAATAAATAGAAATTTAAGAAAAAATTGGTTAAAAGACATGATATTGAAAATTTGCGAAGTTTTATTTTCCTAATTCGAAGAAAAAAGTGACCAAGTTACCAAGTGAACAAGTGACCAAGTGTATGTACATAAGTGACCAAGTGACCAAGTGCACACAAGTGACCAAGTGTACACAAGTGACCAAGTGTACACAAGTGACCAAGTGTACACAAGTGACCAAGTGTACACAAGTGACCAAGTGTAAACAATTGACCAAGTGTACACAAGTGACCAAGTGTACACAAGTGACCAAGTGTTCACAAGTGACCAAGTGTACACAAGTGACCAAGTGTACACAAGTGACCAAGTGTACACAAGTGACCAAGTGTACACAAGTGACCAAGTGTACACAAGTGACCAAGTGGAACTGTACACAAGTGACCAGGTGTACACAAGTGACCAAGTGTACACAAGTGACCAAGTGTACACAAGTGACCAAATGTACACAAGTGACCAAGTGTACACAAGTGACCAGGTGTACACAAGTGACCAAGTGTACACAAGTGACCAAGTGTACACAAGTGACCAAGTGTACACAAGTGACCAAGTGTTCACAAGTGACCAAGTGTTCACAAGTGACCAAGTGTTCACAAGTGACCAGGTGTATACAAGTGACCAGGTGTACACAAGTGACCAAGTGTACACAAGTGACTAAGTGAACACAAGTGACCAACTGTACACAAGTGACCAAGTGTACACAAGTGACCAAGTGACCAAGTGTACAAGTAAACAAGTGCACAAGTATTGTAAACAAGTGCACTTCAGAATTATGAACGAGTGCAATTTAAAAGAATAAAAAAGTAAAAAGTGAAAAAGTTAAGATTTAAATACTGAAAAGCCAATACTGAAAAAATAGGAAGTAATTATGAACTTTAAATAAGTAAATATCAATGAGTGACATTAATGTTGAAATACCTCAAAATAATCGAAAATATTGAATTATTAAGTTCTATCAATTATATATAATTAGTACCAAGTTAAAAGTTTGAAAGCGCATGCAATTAAGATAGTTTAAGATTATGTCAAAATCAAGGTGATATTTTTCCATAAAAGTAAATCCACCCCCCCTGAACATGGAACTTAAATAACCCGTTAAAATCTTGAACGTTTAAAAGCACAACATTTAACATCTTGCAAAAAAAGTTGTATACTTCGTTTTGTAAAATACATGCACACAATAATATCAGAATAATGTAAGTCGATTACTTACCACCTTCTGTAGCAACAAAAATAATATCTTTTTAAAAAAATTATTTTTTCATATTTCACACAATAAAATTTGACTATCTTAATCTACACCAAGAAAGTAAATAAAGAGCCTGGATTTTCATTGTTTACAAAAAGCAAGATTTTTTCTACTTTTATTCTGGTTTGAATATATATATGTATATAAATGTGTTTTATGCAGATTTCTTTATTCCTTTTCTTGATCTTAACTAATCCAAGAGGTCTCATCAATAATTCAAAATAATCCAATATTCACATCGACCAAGATTTCTAAGAGAGTAATTTTAACATATATTTTTTAAATCTAGATGAGACGTCCTTTTTGCAAAATGTTCTAAGACAATTAAAGCTTTAATAAAATTTATTCTTGTCAATATGATTTTCGAACATACATAAAATTTTGTGCTTTTGACTTTTTGGAACTAAATTTTAAAAATCAGAATTTTTTAAAAATTGGCCAAAACATATTAATATATTTTCAGGGTAAAAATTAATTAAATATTTTCATAAAATTATTAGTTTGTTTAAATACGGAAAAATGTTATTTTAATGTATGAGCGGTGGAGCACCCCCCCCCCTCTTGCGCCAAAAAAAAAACAGGAAAAGCTATTGCTAGTGCTTAGATCGTGATCCGGGAAAATCTAGGGTGGATACGCTCTACCCAGTCAACCAACCCAACAGGGTTAAATATCAATTCTAAAAATTGACTAATGAATTTTTTCAAAACTCAAATTACAAAAGGATTTTTTACAATTTTTAAATACAATTTCATTTGAAAAAATAAATTTTATGTCAAAGCATTTAATTGATTCCCTGTATTACGATCTAGTAAATTAAATTAGACATAATATGTATAATGCCGCATTTTACATAAAAAAAAACAGTTCCTTTATTCACATGTCTTTCACTGTACAATGTACACTGTACAGTCATCCCTGTACACTTTGCAGTGATTCCTGTTACTGAATATTGTATAGTGTACAAAATATATGACTTAGTGGTCTAAACTAAGTAACAGCGGAATAATTAAACGTAATTTAAATCAATGTTTTACTTTAAGACATGACTAGGAAACCTAAAAGTTTAGTATTTATTCAAGGGAAAATTAAAGGAACTGTGAATGTAATTTTAAGTGAACCTTAATTGATAGAGTGCCATGTACGATGTACGTACATGCTTTTGTTCTTGAAAACTTAAAATTTTCAATTGTGGTTCCACTTGCGGTAATTGCTTAGAACACTTTGAAACTTGATAAAAGAACTGAACACTCTTATTTTTCAACTCCCTATATCTTTGCAACCTGAAGGAGTAAGCCGTTGATTACCTTAACTCAATCTAGCAGAATTTACTTAATTAATTAATGTTAAATAATTTTTTTAATGGATCAGCGTGCAAAGATTTAGGACTCAGAAAATTGGGGTGTTGAGCAGAGTTTTAGATTTTCCTACCTTCTTCCTCTGAGAGCTGGATCCCCGCAACCTTCTTACACATGGAGAGGAAGGCCATGAAGTATTCTGTCATCGTATCCTCGTATTTAGCCTCCAACCGGGATAATAGGCGGAACCTAGATAAAATTTTTTAAATATTTTTACAATTAAAGGGATTGTAAGATTCAAAAGACCCTCCAAGAAAAGATCCAATTTACAACGGTATCATTAAAAGCTTTGTCTGATAAAGTATGAATTAGATATCCATGTTTTTGTTTCTTTAAACTGTTAACTTTTAGTTGCGATTTTTATGCTACAGTGCACTCACATTTCTTACCTAAAAGAAACACTCGAGAAATTCTAAGAAATTACGTAATTTTCCAATTTTTTTATCAAATTAAAGTTTCTAGTGTACCATTGTAAATCAGACATTTGCTTGTAAGGTCACTTTAAATTAAGCTCAAGGGACTGTTTATCTATTTTAATTCACATTTAATACCAAACTTTCATATTCAATATCAAAACTAAGCCTAAAAGATGTTTCATATCCGAAATTGGGAATAATTTGAACAGTCAAGTTTTAAATATTTACCATAAAGTAAAAATAAAAATCTCTTTTTTATTCGCTCTGGAGCTTGTGCGCAACTACCCTCCTCCCCCCCTTTCCTCCTCTTTGATATTCAAGAGAAACTTAGCTAGAAATCTATTTGAGAGAAGAAGAAAATTCATTTCATTTGTTTGTTTCAAAACTAACCGAGGTTGGACCTTATTTACCAGGTTTCAGGGTAGAAGGGAGGGGGGGAGGGGGGAGGATTCAGATGGAAAATTTGATTATTTCTAATTCAACTAATTCAAATCAATTCAAGAAAATAATAATTGGTATTTAATTTTTTTAATTTGCTTTAAATCAATTGTAAGAAATCTGCCGAAATTTTTTTTTGATGCGTGTAAAAAATATTATTTTTGAGAAGAGAAACGGATGTTGAGTTCAATATTCTTTCTAACTACCAAAAAAGCGAAACAAATCAGAACCCAAACTTGGCGGGTTTTAAAAGTTTTGCCAAATGAGACAAGTTTTTCAAAATTGAATTTTTACTAAAATAAACACCAAATCCTGAAGTTTCCCGAATGGAGAAATATCCAAGTTTTCTATTCACAACAAGTTTTAAGCCCCCGCCTTCTCTCTACCCTTTTCATGATAATAAACGCAAAGTAAAATTAGAAACATCCGCGAACCTGTCCCAATTGTATTTGTTTTCCTTCTTGTCTACTCCGAATGCAAGAATAGTTCTCAAAAAGTTTCCTTCCTCGCGTCTACTCCATTTACGCTGCTGCTGGTCAACCTAAAGCAATCAATCAATCAATTAATTTTTAGTTCGATCAAAAACCGCATTTTTCAACTTAATAATATGAAAAGAAAGGTTTCCTTCATGCGCCAATTTGGAAAATTAGTAAATTAGTTCTCGACAGTGGACATCCTAATTCCTAATTTGGACAAAAAATTTGGCCAGTTGGATAAAATAACTTCCAATGCAGAGAAAAAAAACCCTACAATTTCAGATGAAAAACGTGCATATTCGAAGTGAAACCCCGTACTTTAATACAGAAAATCCACCAACCTGAAGGGAAAACCACCAATTTGGATCTAAACTTGCCAATTTAAACAAAGGATGAACCATATGATATGGCCGTTTTAGAATGAATAAAATTAGTTTATTGTTTTCATCAGTTATATACCTTCTGCTTTTCACGTTCTCTCATCACTTGTTCTATTCTTTCCCGTCGTTCTTCCCGCTTCTCCTATAATAAAATAATACATGAAAGAACAATGGTGTATTTTTTCCCGTCTCTCTTCCCGCTTCTCTTTTAATAAAATAATACACGAGAGAACTGTTTTATTATTTTTCGTCGTTCTTCCAGCTTCTCCGATAAAAAAATAATACATATAAGAAATGTTGTGTATTCTTTTCCGTCGTTCTTCCTGCTTCTGTAATAAAATAATACATGAGAGAACTGTTCTATTCTTTCCCGTCGTTCTTCCCGCTTCTTTTGTAATAAAATAATACACGAGAACTATGGTGCATTCTTTCCCGTCGTTGTTCCCGGTTCTCCTATAATAAAATAATAAACAAGAGAACTATGGTGTATTCTTTCCCGTCATTCTTCCCGTTTCTCCTATAATAAAATAATACACATAAGACTATGGTGTATTTTTTCCCGTCGTTCTTCCCGTTTCTCCTATAATAAAATAATACACAAGAGAACTATGGTGTATTCTTTCCCGTCATTCTTCCCGTTTCTCCTATAATAAAATAATACACATAAAACTATGGTGTATTTTTTCCCGTCGTTCTTCCCGTTTCTCCTATAATAAAATAATACATGAGAGAACTATGGTGAATTGTGATTTGTATTCCAGACCCAGGTTGAAGTTTGATGAGAAGATTCTACTCTTCTCTCTCAATACAATCTAGTTTAAACAGAATAGATGCCAGTATGTGTCAGTAAACCCTTCATTCATGTTTTAAAAGTAAGAATTTAAACAGTTTTTATGTTAAATATTTTAAACAGAACGTAATCAACAAATTCATTAAATATCCACAAGTGTAGAGTTTTTTTTTTTTTAAATGATACTATTTTTTAGTAACCTCTAGAAACAATAACAGATTAGCTTTAGAAGAAACTTGAATTCAAGATTTAGGACAGACCACAAGTACAAATAATATATTGTTTGTAAATAAGTTTGTGTTGTACAAAATGTATGGTATTATTCAAGTGCTTTGCTTTTAGCAGCTACAGGAACAGTTGTATTTTTTGTCTGACTGAAATAAAAAAATCAAGGATTTTGATATAATTGTTTCTTGTAATTATGGCGGATGGTCGTAATGACACCTTGTAAACTAAACCGTAAGCTATAGGTACAGGTGAATTAATAGTAGGCTTGCAACTAAATGAATTGATGCTAGTTAAGGTGGGCTGGGGGGGAAGCAAGGGACTGTNGGGGGGGCAAGTTTATTCGTCAAGGATGGATGATTCTGATAATAACATAGGAAAACAGATCAAAATTGTTATTGTAATAAATAAGAGTCAGGTTAAGAAAATACTCAAGGCTGTCCATAAAAACCCCTCAAAAAGAACTAACTTATAAAATATTTTTTAGTATCCGGAAACGTTCATTAGGAACTAAACTGATGGAGCAATAAAGAACGTGTGGAGACGACATAAAGAGACTTGATTTTATTCTGAGTAAGATAAATTGCTTTGCATACTAATTCCGAAAAAAGGTTAATATTCACCTTAACTTTACAAAAAAAAGGATATCAATTGAGCTTAGATTTTTGAAAAGGATACGCGCTGCTCCGAATGTAAGTTCCCTAGTAAGATTATAGAGGATATATTTCTACAGTCAATGATGTAGACATGTTCATGAGCCCGTAAATTAGGGAAAATGCCGCGCAAGAGGGAAAACAAATTTAAACTGACCTTCGCAGCAAGTCTGGCTTCCTCCTTCTTACTCTCCCTCTGGAAAGCTGAGACTAGTTTTCTAACCCTGGAGTTGAGCAGGGAATGATCAGGAAAGGGAAGAAACTCTGAATCATTGACCTCGTCCTCGTGTTTGGATGATGGAGGCTGTGAGCTGGGTCTGGAGGGAGTAGCACTAGAACTATCCTCATCCTCGTCATCTAGTCCTCCTTCTATAGGTTTATTCAGGTTATCCAACTCAGCCTTAACAATAATAAATTTAAAGGAATTGTTAACGAATTTAACTTGTAAATTTATTTAGATTAAAAATCCAAAAATAATATTGATTCTTTAACGATTCTTCCGTTTTGATTGACCAGAACTATCCAGGACTGTGGGTTTAAGAATGTATTGTTTAACTTGTAATCGGTTGCAAGCTTTTCATTAAAAAATCCTCAAATTGATTTTATGTTTTTCGTGCAAAACTTTTAATTAATTGCAAATGTTTCAAGAATTTCTCAGATTTTAGCAAAAAGAAAATAAATTTTAATCCATACATTTCAGTAAAACTTGTTTATTAAAATTTTTAAAAAGATTCTGAAAAAGGATAATATTTCCTTATGTACTGCAAAGTATTGTTCAGGTACTGAAGATTATTGATTATTTACATTGTACAGGGTACTGTTATGTACTGCTAAGTATTGTTTATGTACTGCAGAGTATTGTTTATGTACTGCAGAGTATTGTTTATGTACTGCAGAGTATTGTTTATGTACTGCAGAGTATTGTTTACCTGTACTGCAGCATTGTCTGGAGGTCCGCACCGAGACAGGAAGCAAAGTCCGGAGTCAAGACGCATCATGTTGTATCTCTCGAACCCATGTCGGACGGTTCCGATGAGCAAACTCTTATCTGCATTAGTATCCCACCATCCGGATACAAACCCTTCCGTCCCAGGGATATTGATGATAACCTAGACAAAAGGGATTTCGCTATGTTTCCAAACATTGGTTTAAGAATAAAGAAGCAAAATACATAAGTTAAAAGAAAAATTTGTAATTCTAAAATTAATGTCTTTGTGTGATTTTCATTTTCATTATGAAAGTTTTAATTTTTTCCTGTTTCCTTGAGTATAAGGATAAGAAAAATCAACGATTTTGGCAAACTTTAGCTTTAAACTATACTTCACTGATTTAACAGTTTAGGAACAAGGAGGGGGAGATTTAGTAAAGAAAAGGTAAATTGATGAAAGAGAAGGCAGATTATTAATTTAAGAGAAGATATATTAATGAAGAAGAAGGTAAATTAATGTAAGAGAAGGGAGATTAATGTAAGAGAAGATATATTAATGAAGAAGAAGGTAGATTTATGTAAGAGAAGGGAGATTAGTGTAAGAGAAGATATATTAATGAAGAAGAAGATATATTAATGTAAGAGAAGGGGGATTAATGTAAGAGAAGATATATTAATGAAGAAGAAGGTAGATTAATAGAAGAAAAGGTAAATTGTTGAAAGAAAAGGTAGATTATTAATTAAAGAGAAGATATATTAATGAAAAAGAAGGTAGATTAATGTAAGAGAAGATATATTAATGAAGAAGGTAGATTAATAAAAGAGAAGGTAAATTGATGAAAGAGAAGGTAGATTATTAATTAAAGAGAAGGTATATTAATGAAGAAGAAGGTAGATTAATAATAGAGAAGGTAAATTGATGAAAGAGAAGGTAGATTAGTGAAAGAGAAGGTAGATTAATGAAAGAGAAGGTAGATTTAGGAAAGAGAAGGTAGATTTATGAAAGAGAAAGGAGGTAAGTGAAAGAGAAGGTAGATTAGTGAAAGAGAAGGTAGATTAATAAAGAAGAGGGTAGATTAATGTAATGAAGAGAGATTAATTAAAGAGAAAGGAGATAATTGAAAGAGAAGGTAGATTAGTGAAAGAGAAGGTAGATTAATGAAAGAGAAGGTAGATTAGTGAAAGAGAAGGTAGATTAATGAAAGAAAAGTTAGATTAATGTAAGAGAGATCTCTATTTCTTGTTAATCTGCAGATTAATTAAATCTGTATTCGATATTGTAC
Source organism: Eurytemora carolleeae (assembly GCF_000591075.1). Taxonomy (NCBI): domain Eukaryota; kingdom Metazoa; phylum Arthropoda; class Copepoda; order Calanoida; family Temoridae; genus Eurytemora; species Eurytemora carolleeae. The sequence continues at coordinate 30,830 of NW_019397309.1, forward strand.
ACTGAAAGAAAACTAAAATCAAGTGATTAAGAACCTTAAATTAAAAGTGCCCACAGTGGATATAGAGAATAAGCGAGTATTCAACACAATAGTTCCCAGCTCTGATAGGTATTCTCCCACCAAGTGATAAGGTAGATGGTTTCAGAGTACCGAATAGTTTAGAGCATGATGAAGATAAAGTTACCTTTTCAGCTGGAGATGCTGGACTGGAGATTTCTTCTAGAAAATCTCCCAGTATCTCGTGTTGAATATAGTAGAGTAAACGAACTCGGAGTAGAAGCTTGTTGTTGTATCTAAACAAAATTATTTAAATATCTTCCTCATATCTTTTAACTTTTAACGAAAAAATACACTTTCGTAGACATCAAAATAGTTATGACTAAAAAAATTAAGCATCCTTTGCTGAACTTTGATTTTCCTAGATTTCAGGCAGCTAGGCTATTTAATTAGAATAAACTGAACTTTACTTCAATAAACGAGAACTTTCTAACATAAAATTAGTTGTCTGTAAAAAGTAGTTTGACTAACCTATCTAGATGCTTTCTGTAACTTTTATCCAGGAAAAGTTCTGGTTCGTATTTCTCTTCATTCGCCCACTCCGCCCAATCCGGTTTATCCTCCTTCTTCGGCTTCTTCCCCTTCCGCCCCCTAGGGACAGGGGCGGAGAGGCCGGAATGGTTCTTGGACACGGTGTTTCCCCGTCCTGGCGATATCAACTCCCAGATAAATGTTTTGATATTCTCATCACCTCGGTAGGTTTGCAGACAGTACAGAAGAGATAAGCGTACTGCATCCTACAAAATAATAATTTTTGCAATTTAAAAAATATTATTTTAAAAAACAACATCAATAATCTTGTTATGAAATTCAATGAAATATGTATGCATCTGCTGTACGAATTATATTTGAGCATGTTAAAAACCTATTATGTACACTAAATTGTACATTAAACAATCATGAAGGCCATTTTATTGTACTTAAAATACTTGACTAAGTCTTATGAAGAACCAGGATTAAAAAAACTAATTTTCTACAAATGAAAAAGCTGAAAGGAAAACTTGAAGATTTAACAAATTTAATCGTTCTTTAATGAGTTCAAATAGTTGAATGGATTTTATATTGTTCTTATTATAAAGTAAAATTGTCCCGAGTATAGAAATTGTGTTGGATAGGGGTTGGGAATCTAATACATTAGAAAACTGAAGAAAAAATTGTTATAGGAGAGATAAAGAAAATTAGTGAAAAAAGTTTTAAGTAGAAAATAAAGAAAAGGGGGAATACTGAGATAGGGATCAAAATAATAAAAATCTAATTTCAACTTTTTATCATTATATCATTTTTTTATGGAAAAAAACATAAATATAAGAATCTAATATCGAAATTTTTATGGTAATTATACCTCAACGTCGTTGTTAGTCCACCCTTTTCTAAGCTGTGCGTGAGAAAGAACTTCCTCCCACCGACCCCAACCGAACGCCATGACACCCTTCTCCAGCCGGAACAGATCATTCCTGTTCCATGTTCCGTACTCGATATCCCTCTCGTCCTCCATGAAGTCCTCGTCCTCTTCCCAGACTGATCGCCGGCTTCGTTTACTCTTACTTCCAGTCTTTATGCTCTTACATTTATCCTAAAGGGCAAAGATTGAGATTATGAAAACAGGAGATATTCTTAAATGTCGTCTTCGTAAAATTTATATTTTCACAATCGTTATTATCCTTATGTTCACTGAACGCTAAATTTCAAATTGCATTTCAGACTGTAATAAAAAGACCATTGAGGGTACTTCTAGGTACATTTGGATACAGATTAAACAGGGGTACAAACAGTCTTTCAATGAGCGTAATAAGGGAGGAAAAAATCTAAAATAACTTAATTTTTTATCAGTAAGTATTCAATATTCATAAAGCGTAAAAAGGAAAAAATAGTACCTTGTGAGAACATATAAAATTATGTAAGTTATGATATGCCAAACACAGAAAAATACTAATATTTTTTATTCCTTTAGTATTCAATACCAACCTTGATCCTTTGCTCCCTTGATCTGGTTCCAGCAGGTTTCTCCGTATCGCTATCACTACTGGTATCCAGATCGGATACAGCAGCTGGACCCAACCCCTCCTGTCCACTCCCTCCGAACCTGTCGATCTTTCTCCGGTTCCTGGGCTCAACCATCATAAGCTTCATCGTCTCATCGATCTCCTCGATCTCTGCCTTCTTGGCCCACTTCTTCCAGAAGTCGGGATCGTCGATAGATATGTCTGTGGCTGAATCTGAGGTTGAGAATGTTGCTTTAGAGAAGGTTGACCCCTTCTCTTCCTCGTGAGTGATAGTTGTAGCACGTCGAGACAATATATCCTGAAAACAACAAATGTCAAAACTTGAAAAATTGTTTCTTGATAGCAGATTTATTTTAATTTTCAGTGTCTACGTGAGAAAGGTTGAACGCATAAAAAGCCCCAAAGTGCTCTTTCAGTATTAGCATGGCAGAGTCATCATATTAATAAAACTTCAAATTTTTAAAATCCTAATTTAAGAATGAACCAACCTCAATGTCTTCCTCGCAGAATTTATCTCCCTCATTATTATCATCCATGAGCACACCATACGCTCCCTTCTTGAGCAGAGTCTCCACCTCCTGCTTACTCAACGAGTTCCCGGCGCTTATTGCGTCCCGTCCTCCCTGGTTCGTGTTCATGCTCTGCAGGACGGCCTTGTCCAGACCTAGCTTGAGGCCGGCACGGTCCAACATCTCTCTCTCGTAGGTGTTCTTCGTCACAAGTCTGTAAATTTTTACCATCTTCTTCTGTCCTATCCTGTGGCAACGGGCCTGGGCCTGAGTTAAAAAAAAATAAGATTAAATCATTGACAAAATCAGTTATTTGAAAAAATTTCTAGGTTTTTGTCAGGCTTTTGTACAAACAATAAATCTTTAAAAAGATTTTACCAACAAAAGGAAATTTCAATGTTTATAAGAAAATAAGTTTTCCTGATGAATGATTTATTGCTTGCATAAAAGCCGACTTTGATCAGTGTCTACGTGAGAAAAGTTGGAACACATAAAAAGCCCCAAAGTGCTTTTTCAGTATTAGCATGGCAGAGTCATCATATAAATTATAATAAATTTGGTCTCCTTAGAAAAAGTGGACAAAAATATGCTTGAAAATTGTTGAATTGCATGATTTAAATTCTTTTTTAAATCTCAATGAATGAAATTATTACATCTAGTTTCTTCAAAGAAAAAGTTTTAACCAAGTTGCAGGAGAACAAAAAATTATACAATTTAACAACAGAAGCATATTTAAATTAATTTTTTCAAATTTTTAATTTTCACCTGTAGATCGTTCTGGGGATTCCAGTCGCTGTCATATATGATGCAAGTATCGGCGGCCGTCAGGTTTATTCCTAATCCACCGGCTTTTGTGCACAGCAGGAATACAAACCGGTCAGAGTCAGGTCTACAAAACCGGTCTATCGCCGCCTGACGCAGGTTACCACGAATCCGTCCATCAATTCGCTCGAACGGATACTTCCGTCGAATGAGATAATCCTCGAGAATATCCAACATTTTCACCATTTGAGAGAATATTAGAACACGGTTACCGTTGGATTTTAATTTGGGGAGAAGTTTGTCCAAGAGAACCATCTTTCCGCTGGCATGAACAAGAGCCTTGTAATATAGATCATCCTCGTCCGTATAGTCATTCTTCGTCCGACGGTAATCACTCTGTATCTGCTCCTCGGCGCCGTTCATGAGGTAGGGATGGATACAACATTTTCTCAACTCCATCATGGTGTTCATGAGGTTAGGTACATTTGCGTTGGTGGCGCTCTTCAAGAAGGTGAAGTTCTTCTCCAGGATTCCTCGATAGTATTTTTTCTGAATATTTGTAAGTTCGACCTCAACAATAGTTTCCTCTTTGGGTTTTAATGATTTCTCAACATCTTCCTTCATCCGTCGTAACATCAGGGGTTTCAGGATAGCTTGGAGTTTACAAACTTGATCTTCGTTCTGCATATCTCCGAAGTCTCGCATGAACTCTGTCATGGAGCTGAATTGAGCTGGTTCCAGGAAGGATAAGAGAGAAAAGAGTTCGCTGATGTTATTCTGAAGCGGGGTTCCGGAGAGGAGAAGACGGGCTTCTAGATCCAAGAGTTTTAATCCGTCCAACAGTTTGCACTTCTGGTTTTTCAACCGATGCGCCTCATCTATCACGCATGCCCGCCACCGTATATCCTTTAAATCCATAATATCAGTGATAATACATTCATATGTGGTGATCAGGACATGGAATTTAAACACTCCTTCCTGTCTCTCTCCGTCCTCGTTCTTGTAGTACATCTCGTACTCCTGGATCATGTTCCTGCTCGTCTGACTCCCGTGATACACGATCACATTGAGATCTGTCCAGAGTTCGAACTCCCTCTGCCAATTAGGGATTGTTGAAAGCGGAGCAATTACAAGGAAGGGGCCTCTGATCCCATACTTGTATATGGAGTGAATCCAGGCTAAAGATTGGATCGTCTTACCCAATCCCATTTCGTCCGCAAGGAGACAGTTCCTATGATTATACCAGGAAAAGTTCAACCAGTTGACCCCCTCGAGTTGGTACTCCCGGAGTGTGTTGTTATTGTTGAACTTCGGAGATTCAGACAATTCTTTCCATTCAGATTTACGAGGACGTTTCTTCTCCGTCCAGTCTTCGGCTGGAGGATCCTTCCAGCGAAGATAGTCCTTAATCTTGCTGGGGTCCACGTCAGCCTCCAGCTCCCAGGTGCAGTCCTCGTAGGGGAGGGATCTCCACTTTACCAGGTAGTGTTTAGTTGTTACCTAAACATATATGAAAGTTCAGGGAAATGAGAAATAACCCTTTTTCTTTTCATCAAAGAAATTTTTAAAAATTTCTATATGAATCCCAAAATCCATTTTTTTGTCATTTCAAAATCGACGGTTGCATTATTCTTCGAGGATCTTGGATCCGATTAAAAATAAATTGAAACCAACACTGCTGCTTTACAAACTAATGTTTTAAATTCACCATTCAAATATTCACAATCCAGCTTAAGAAGTTTATCAAGACTTACAGGTTTACTTTAATCTTTTCAACTTCACACTGGGCATTTTTTATCAAAAAATAGCCAAAGAAATGTCATATATTTGTGAACAATTAAAACTTGATTTAATACTTATACTCGAAAACGAATTATGCAAGATTTCTGTTCTAAAGAAGGTCACAGATTTTAAAACTAATTTTATATCTTTGAACTTGACATTCTTAAAAATGGCGTGTTTTTGTTAAGTATCGTTACCTTAGTTTCCTCGTCTGTATGCTCCGAAGCATCTAGAACTCTATCCACTTCGACATAATCAGGGTTAAAGGGTTCCTCCTCACAGAACTCAAGAACATTACCGCTAGACTGACGCTTCTGTTGGAACCGTTTAATCTTGGCAACAATCCTCTTGTCTCCGCGGAGTAGTTCCTGCTCCGTCAACCACTGACAATGCAGGTAGGAGAAGTTCTTAAACTTAACCAGGAATTCTTCCAGGTTAACAGTTCTAAATAATTATTTAAGTAAAAAAAAAATTATTTTTAGTAACCATCGCCGTTAAACGAGACCCATTTTACATATTCTGTAAACTATATTTAAAAAATATCTAATTTTCTAATTTGTCAATAAAAAAGACAAAATATCGTTAAATTCAATTTTTATTTTTAGGATTGAATGATTAATTATTAATTCAAACATTTCAAGTAAATTAAACAATTTCTAACGGAGTAAGATAACAAATTAAATATTTAATACCTGACAGGTTTCTTAGGCTTTTCAGGGGTAACATTTGGCACATTCTTATCATTCGACGATGCTGAGGATTTCTCCTCTTTTTCATCTTTCTCTTCATCCTCATTTTCTGTTCTAGATTCGTCTTCCTTTTCTTCCTTCTCGTCCTTCTCTTCTTCTTCTTTCTTTGCTTCAGACTTGGTTACTTCTTTATCTTCGGTTTTCATCATTTCTTCAGACTCTTCAATTTTGGTTTCAGTAGGTTTAGAATCCTCAGTCTTTACTTTCACCTGAAAAATTGAGTTTTTAATGATTTAATAAGCATGTTAAAATCGGATTTAAATCCTTAAAACATATTTGGCTGAATTTTGAAGATATAAAATGTTTGGAAGTTATGTAATAGGCCACTGTACAAAATTTTACTTTTAAAAAAAAAATATTTCCCGGCACTTCTTTATGCGAAGCCCCTTAATTAAACAAAAGTAAGTTTAAGCAAATAACACGTTAATACACACAAAGAAACAGCAAAGTAAAAATGTTTATTCTTGTTGCCTTGAACAGGAATATTAGTAAGTCTTGAAAAACGGGGAAACTGTTGAAAGCTTGAGTTTGCTTGAGTATAATTGAATATTAAAACTATAAACTACAGGAACTGTAGAATGCATCTAGAACAAACAAACTATAAACTTGGAACCAGTTAGAACTCGATAATACATGGAAGAACATTTTTATTTGCGATTAATCTTTGCGAGAAATGCCGAGTTTGGAAAATGGAAAAATAGGGTGTTCCTTAAATTAGGGAACATTTTCTAACAAGTGCTAATGAGCTCGCAAAATCAAAATTATTTAGCACAATTGAGAACGCACCATTAAGGACGCAAACATTCAAACATAGATTTAATATGATAAAATATAGATATTCAAATATAGATTAATATGATAAAAGTGCAAAAAATGTTTTTATAATAAAAGATCAAACCTTTTCGTTCTTCTCTTCGTCCTCGTCCTCTAGTTCTCTAGTCCCCATCCTGCTGGCCAGGATGAACTGGACTATCATGGTGTCCTCGGCAGTGGGGTCCTGAAAAATTTATATAAATATTCAACCATATAAGATTGTTTTGCAAAACCCCTATTTACAATTTGGAAAACTCGTTGTAATTAACAGAATTAATTAAGTTTAATAATGCATAACACTAACTAATAGAAATTCTAGTTTTGAACAATTATTTCAAAATTAATGAGTAATAAAATCAGTTTTAATTTGACTTGCTTTTTTTCAAAAAGGTTTTTAATAAATAAAATTTATATTTTACCACGAAAGCGTAGTTAGGACCAGACTGAACTTCTCCCTCCATGAGACTATTATCTAAACTTGCTCCATCTCGAGAATCATCAGGACCAAGAATATCGTCCATGGCCGCCGATTTGGCCAGGTTTGCCGCATCCTTGGGTAGATTCTTCAGGGCATCATCATCAAAGTTATACTCAACGTCGTCAATATACTTTTTTCTTTTTGTATTTCTGCCAGATCGTCTCTTCTCTGATCCTTACACAAATTGATCTTTAGAAGGAGAACATCATTATACAACTTTTTAACAACATTTTGAAAACTTGAATAACCAAGTCTATGAAACTGATAGGAAAATCTTCAATAATAAATGGTAAAGTTTATGAATATAATTTCTGAATCATTTATAAAAGAAGGATTAAACTGAGTCAAGAGGCTAGGTTAGAACACAAGAACGAACTTACACAATACAGAAATTGTGACTTGGCACAGTTTGCAAATGAGGCTTTAAAACAAAAATCATTAATTCTTCAAAAAAACAGGAATAGGCAGCATGGAAAAAAACATATCAAAATTTAAAACAGGGAACACTCCCATAAAATACGACCAGAACAAAAATCCGGGAACACTTTCTTGAAATAAGACCAGAACAAAAATCCGGGAGGACTTTCTTGAAGTAAGGCCAAAACAAAAATCAGGAAACACTCCCTTGAAATGAGACCGGAACAAAATTCCGGTAACACTTTCTTGAAAAAGACCATGATATGAAGAAAAATTAAAAAGAAGAAAAAGGGAATACTAAAATTTTAAAAAGACCAGGACAAGATGGAGGAAACACTCCCTTTAACAAGATCTATAAAAAGGGATTGTTCACCTGATTCGTCCTCTGTAGGTGAGGGTGGAGGAGTTTTCTCTAGATCTAGATCAGATCCTTCACTGTTAGTTCTCTTCCTCTTATTCTTCTTAGAGAATTGAAGTAATGTTCTGAAAACATAAATAATTATAATTCCCCCATGTAAAAGATGATAAAGCCGAGAGGATTTTTACGGTTTTTATTTATGTATTCCTATAATTGGGGTCTTTATTAGGCTTAACACACTGCTGAAGAATTTAAAGAAGTAGATAGATGCCATTAATCGTCATTTTTTTTTAAGGTTTTGTTCGCAATTTTTTCATCCTTTGTACACTAAAAGATTAATTACCGATTGAAGAACTTTGAGATTGTAAAAAATTCTTACTTGCTAAGTTTTGGCCGTTTCGGTGTCGGCATTTTGATCTTGGGCGGAGACGGCATTTTCTTCTTCTCCTCTGGCTCCTCTTCTTCTTTAGGAAGCGGAGAGGTTGCCAAGGCGGAGGTTGAAGGATCGGAGGCTGAGGGGGCGGAGGTCGAGGGGGCCGAGTCGGGCCCAGGTGACATTTCGTCGACATCTCCGTTCTCTACCGGAAGTTGAGGAGGTAGGAATGAGTCTAGGGGTACCTCAACCTTCTCCATAAACTCCTCGGATAGTGCACCAGGTTCAGGTTTCTTCTTCCGGTTGTATTGTCTACAAAATAAAAAAATAATTTAAAAAACAAAAAATCAAAATCAAGTTTTGGAAAACTTTTCATGATCCATCAAAACCCGAAATATTTACCTTTTCGGTTTCTTTTCCGTGTTGTTTGGATCTATTGGTTCTCCGAATTCATCAAGTTTTACTTTAGGTTTAGGTCCGCGCTTCTTAGGAACTTTAGGTTCAAGATCCTTTTCAGCCCTAAAGAAAAAAAATAAGAAAAAAAATAAATTCATATATTCGTCCGAATTTCTAATTTTAACTCCACAAAAAAAATGTATTCTGTCATTTTAATTTGCCAAAAACTTTCAACAAATTTTTTTCACGAAATTTTAGTGACCATTACATTTACAATCCCTTTAAACGAGGTTTATACTTCCAAAAAAATATTCTTACTTGGGTTTTTTCTCTTTAGGCTCTCTTTGTTTTTTAGGCATTCTTTTAGGGAAATCCATCATTTCCTCGTCAAAGTTCTCTGCGTACGGATCCTAAAATAACGACAAATTATTATCATACTAGCTCTATTACCCGGCGTTGACAGATGAATTATAAATAAACTTAAGAGAAATAAAATTTTTGAAAAATTTCAGCCAATTTGGTTCAGCCGTTTGTTTTTAGATATAAGTTGAAATCCGATGCAAGATTTTTCTTCCAAATTGAAGTCTGTTAAATAAGATGAATAGGTAAAATGTGAAACCGCAAGGTCAACAAATATATCAAGACATCACTAAAAAAAAGTCAAATGTATAAATGCAAAACAAGAAAATTAAAATTAACATTAAAATTATTAAACAGTCAAAACTTTCTAAAAGCTAAGAACTAACACTAGCTTCAACATTAAAAATTTAATTAGTTAAATTGAACAAAATTAAGTGTTATCTCAGGGAGAAATCTAGCGTGAGCTCTGCTAGGTTTAACTGGTTTCATTTTTTACAACAAGTAAAGGTTATTTAGCAACTCTAATTTACTAGATCAATAGTTTAAACATTAAACGGTGGAGGCAACGGAATACAATTATATAAATTCTAAGGTTAAAATGACCATGACTAAACAGGGGTGTCTATTTTCCTGAACAATAATTTTTATTCCCCTCACCCCTCCTTTTAGAAAATTATCTTTACCCAAATGTTATAAATGGATGCGCGACGCGGCATTTTTTTTGGGGGTTTTTTCTCTGAATTGGGGAAAATAAATGATTTTATGGGTAAGAAGTGTCAAAAAGAATGAAAAAACTTGATTTTCTTCTATTTCCCCAATTAATCAAAAATCTTTCCCCCCCCCCCCCACTCGTGATGTACTCCTGAAAAATATACAACCCTGTGATTAAATCAAAACTAAATCTGAGGGAGGATAAATTAGGAGGTTTTTATTATAATAGAAAAAGTAATGAACGCTAGGAAAGGAAACAAAAATTTAGTAAAAAATAAGTTTTGAAAAGAATGCGATCTATCAAACGAAATGTATCATGCACAGCGTTGAGGGAGAGGCACATTACTCTACAGAGGGCAGCTTTTATTTTTATCGTTAGAGGATGGGTGGAAGGGGGGGTGATATTTGAGCATAATATTCAAAACTTTTAAATTCATAATTTTTAAGATCAGTCTTTTTCAAAATATCATTAAATTCCTACATATGCATATGCTAAAATTCCATGATATCGATTTTAACATCGTTCTTAACATAATGATAAAGTTCATTATTCAAGGAAATAATGTATCTGAAAATTATAAATATATAACCGTATGTTAAAAATTAAACAAATTAGCAGCATGCATTTACAGCTTTAAATTATCATGCTCTAAAAACGCTCTAGCTTCTATAATTGTTCTTATCTAGGACAGGCAAGGATACAGAAATTATTCAAGGAGCAATGAAAAAATATTTGAAATTTTGATGATTCATAAACCTTCCCTGGGCTCCCTAGATGTCCCACAAAAAATTTGGGCCCGATCGGTTCAGCCGTTTTGACGTTTATTGGATACAAACAAACAAACAAACAGACAAACAAACAGACAGACAAACAAGCCAAATTTATATATAGATTTCCGTATACACTATACGCTTCGTTTAAGTTTTGAAGTCGTTTGTGAAATAAAACAGGGAAAGAGAAAGGTAGAATCACAGATGGGAAGAAAACAAGTTTAACGTAACAATCGAATTATAACAAGAAAATAGTTAAGGAAAAATCGAAACAAATAAAAGAAACAATTCCAATCCAAAGAAAAGTAAAGATAAAATAAGAAGAGGAAAAGAAGGAAGGTGTAAATTAGGATTCAACTTCTCGCTAGAGGTATTAAAAAATAAAAAAACGACATATTTTTTCATTTTAACTCTTTTTTACCAAATCTATAAATCAATGTTTATATAAATACTTTTAGCTTCAGATTGTCGACAAGTTCCTTCATATTGGAACTTCATTTCACGTGACTCCCATTTATAGAGTGGCATGTGAGATATCCATAATCTTTTATTTGAAAATTGATAATTTTTTTAATGTAGTTACTCCAAACATTGACTTGCGTATTGATGCTGAGAACAATGGAAAAATGAGAAAAATCCCCATATTATTTATCAGATAATGATGTGAAGGGTAGTTATCAATCGAGCATACACCTCTTTATATGAAAGGTCTCTATATAATTCCAAAGACAACAGTCCCTTTGTATAAACAATGAAGAAGATTTAAAAAATTCTTAAAGATCTAACCTGCATTGGTTGGCCATGTGGACCTGGAGGTGGACCACCTGGTCCACCTGGTCCCATCTGAGAAGGGTGAGGTCCCCATCCTGCCTGCTGTGCTACCTGAGCTTGCAGTACGTGCATCCGTCCTTGTAGCTCGTTCATCTGAATATAAAGAAACTTTCAGGTTTGACTTATGTAAAGGTTCTTTAGTAAAAACATAAAATCTAGAAGTGCATTATAGAAAAAGTTTTGGTTAAAATATTTTCATTTCGTCGGAATCATGTCGTTTTGTTGTCTTAACAATACATTGAATACTCTTTAGATGAACTGCTTTTAACTATGTATAAAAATGGAGAAAGAATGTAAGCATGCATCTGTGAATGGTCAATTGCTCAATTATTTTTCAAAAGTTTCTTTTGTAAGAAGTTCAGCTGGATTCAATCATTAATAGTTTAGAATATATATTGCTAAAGAGAAAACAAGAGAAAACTTTCTTAATTCAATATTTACATATTTGTTTAAGTTATCAGAAATTAGCACACAATTGTGAATAAAAACCTAGAAAGTATTGTCACCTGTTGCGAGTTGGCTGGGCTCTGAGGTTGTTGAAAGAGCTGTTGGATGTGCTGATGCAAAGCCTGCATCTCCATCATTATCGGATGATTTGGTGGCAAGAATCCCATAGGTCCCATTGGACCCCTCGGGCCTCCCGGACCCATTGGTCCTCCTGGACCTGTGGTATTTCCTGGGCCCATTGAACCTCCTGGACCCATGGGACTTCCTGGACCCATGGGACCTCCTGGACCCATGGGACCTCCTGGACCCATAGGACCTCCCGTGCCCATTGGTCCTCCTGGACCCATTGGACCCATTGCTCCAGCTGGACCTTTTTGACCAGGTCCCATCTGACCTGCAGGACCCATTAAACCTACGGAACCCATAAGACCTCCAGAAGGAACCATCATGGACATATGAGGACCCGTAGGACCCCCAACTTTAGATGATCCAGCAGAGCTCATGTTTTCTGAAGGACCCTTTAAACTCTCAGATCCTATTGTTCCTCCCTGTCCCCCTTTAGGCATTTCTTCTCCAGTGGACCCAGAACTTACAGGTGGTCTAGGACCTTCAGTGAGGTGAGGACCTCCGGGTCCCATAGGAACTGGTCCATTAGGTCCCATCATCATTCTTGGTCTAACTCCGTCAGGGCCAGGCATTCCAGGTCCATATCCGTGAGGAAATGTCCCATGCATGCCAGGATGCATGCCTGGATGCATCGGACCATTAGCACCCATCATCATTCTAGGGTCCATTGGTCCCATATTTATGCCAGGACGAATACCTTGTTGTCCTTGTTGCATTCCAACTGTGGAGGTTGAGGGGGCTGACCCATCAGATATTGCCGGTTTCTCTGTAGTGTCAGGTTCAGCTTCATCAGATTCTTCATCTTCAGAGTCAGGTTTGATGTCAGTATCATCTGATGTAGAAGTAGGAACTGCTGTCTCAGTACTGCTTTGAGGAATACTATCACTCTGAGTAGGTTCATGACACTCGTCAACAGATTGACTAACTTGATCCTGGTGCTCAGCATCAATGGATGTGTTGAGTGGGCTACAAGGTTGTTTTGCAGTGTCAGACTTATTTGTTGTAATATTTGTAGATGGAGAAGGGTCTGATAATTGTGTATTGCCAGGTGGGAAAGAGTTCGTCTTCATGTCTGGAAACCCAGGTTTCACAGTAGATGTAGGGGCTGAGGATATCATCTCATTACTTGGTTGTCGGTGCCTCAAGGTTTCTTCAGATGTGTCTAAACTGTCTGGTTTATTTTGCATCCCGGGAAAATCATACTGTCCTGGATGTCCCTGATTTCCATGCTGACCTGGATAACCAGGATGGTTAGGATATTGTCCCATTTCTGGATATTGTGACAAACCTTCAAGTTTCCCTGTCATCCCCTGGTTAACATCATGATTATTCATCCCAGGTATGCTATTTTGTCCATTTCCAGAACCTTCCATACTTCTTCCAGGTTCATTTCCTTTTTGATCCTCCCCAGCCTTTGCACTGGGTTTGGTGTTCGAACTTTCCTTCATTCCAGGATATCCAGAAGCCCTGTGCTGCATTCTCATCATATCCATTGGCTTGCCAGGGTGCATACTCCTTGGCATACCCGGATGCTGCTGAAATCCTTGATGGGGATATATTTGTTGAACATTGGGTCCTTGGGATCCATGTGATGGTAACTGGTTCATATTTGATTGAGGGGGAGCTGGTGGATGTCCAGGTCCCAAAGGATGGGTTGAGTTTTGAGGATGGGTTGAAGGTTGAGAATGAATTGAGGACTGAGAATGAATTGGGGTCTGAGGATGGGTGAGAGCTTGTGGATGACCAGATGCTTGAGGATGGTTTAAAGCATGAGGATGACCAGATTGGGGATAGCCTGGTGCTTGAGGGTGATGAGAGGACTGAGGATGGCTTGGAAGCTGAGAATGATTTGATGATTGATGAGGATGATTCATGTTTCCAGGTTGGGATGAGGGTCTTGACTGCCACTGTTGGGGGGACAGTGGAGTACCTGCTCCTCTAGTGGAAGGAGAAGAGGGAGTCTTTCCTGCCATAGGACTACTACTCTGTGCTAATCCTTGAGAATGAGGTGAGCCTCTGTGCTGTTGACTGCTCTCTGCTACCTTAGATCCTGGCATAACCATTTGTTCTAATTGCTGTAAACTGTTAATAGAAGATTGTCCAGGGGTTGGAGGATTTCCCGTAGGAGTCATCCTACCTGGCAAACTGTTAGGTGTCCTAGGTGGTGCAGGTGATGATACTGGACTTAAAGTGTGGGGAGCAGGAGAGTTTGTTGAGGGGGGTAAAGGAGATCTTTGAGGCATTGGACTGGCCTGGCTGTGTGGAGACATCTGAGGAGATGGTTGTGGTGGAAAAGGAGAACGGTACATGGGACTGCTCCCTCCGGTTCCAGGTGATGGATTGGCTCCTTGACTACTAGAAGTTTGCGGCATGTTCGACATCATTCCAGGTGGGAGCTGAGGAACTCCAGGGGGAATATTAGTACTGTTCTGCATGCTCTGGGGCATACCAGGGCCTCCTGCCATCATTGACATGCTAGCACTTCCTTTACCCATTATTTGAGGGCTACCAGGGGGAAGTCCTGAACCTTGACTTCCTGGCATAGGTCTTTGTCCCATGCTGGCAGATGGCATAGGTTGGGATCCAGGTCCCATGCCTTGGGATCCTGGTACCATTTGTTGGTTCATTGAAGGCATCCCAGGAACACCATGTCCACTTTGATTAAGCTGGGAAGCTTGTGATGAAGTTGGCATACTCTGTGTATGTAGCCCACCAGACTGACTGGCTTGAACAGAGGACTGCTGACTTGGAGATCTTCCAGCATTTGGATTAACTCCAGCTAGCTGAGAACCTGGCATACCACCAGGATATTGGCCTGGACCTTGACCAGGCATTCTATACTGGCCTCCGGGATACTGACTTGTCTGGGGAATTGACTGTGGGGATCCTTGTTGGTAAGGATTAGATAAACTGGGGTGAGGGGAACTTGATGAATATCCAGGTTTCATTTGTCCGGAGGGATGATATCCAGGCATACCAGCCTGTCCAGGATATCCTTGTGGAATGTTCTGTGAAGATCCTGGCGGATACTGTGGGTAACCTTGTCTATAGTTTTGGTGAGAACTGGACGATGTTCTAGGATCATACCCTGGATAGTGTCCGGGTAAACCTGGGCCACCTGGTGGATAACCAGGTTGACCATACATCCTAGGATTACCCATCTGCATATTCTGAGCACTCTGCTGCCAACTCATATTACCCTGACTTGGGGGATAGCCTGGATAATTTTGCGTTGCACTTGTAGGTCCTCCCATCATACCTTGAGGTACAGATGGAGCTGTGTATCCTTGTCTGCCTCCTGGGTTAGGGGGGTAACCAGGAGGCCCACGACCAGGGCCATTAGCATAACCATACTGTGATGGAGCTCCAGGTCTGTATGTGTAGTCACTG
Organism: Eurytemora carolleeae; assembly: GCF_000591075.1. NCBI lineage: Eukaryota > Metazoa > Arthropoda > Copepoda > Calanoida > Temoridae > Eurytemora > Eurytemora carolleeae. Next base: position 46,163 of record NW_019397309.1, read on the forward strand.
TACCCCGGCATCTTCTGGTTCAGCTGCTGGTAGTGCTGATTGTACTGGGCGGACTCGGTGTTGTGTCCCATCAATCCCTGATCCATTTGAACTTGGGGCTGCTGTGCCTGTCCGCTGGCATCCAGCTCTCCAGGACCAGCACCAAAATTTCCCAGATTACCGAGGTCTTCCAGATTCAGCTCCTCGCCGAATATATCGGTAAAATTTTCCATTTTTAAGCTAGAAGATGATTAGCTAGCTTAATATTAACATTGTGTGGTGAGTGTGGAAAGTCCACTTAAAATTGTGTCCACTGTTCATGAGCCTGCCTCAAAACCATCTGAAAAAATAAAAACTTTTAATTTCAAAAAAACTATTTTTAAAACAAAGCTGCATGGAAAATAAAGTTAAAGATAATTTTGCATTGTATTCAATACAAGCTGTGGAAACTATACTGATACCGTAAAAACACATTAATGAAATAAATAAAATTATAAATAAAAGTTTCTCCTTCTTAATATTTTTTTTTAATGAATGAAAACTTATTTCATTATTTTGTTTAAGGCTTATGAAAAATAGATATTAAAATTTTGAAAAGATTAATAGCCAAAGAAAAAACTTGAAATTTTAGATTCTATAACTATATGAGTAAAAGATACTAGGGGAGTGGTCACTAAGCTGAGGTGAGTGATGGTGAAGATATGTTGGACAGAACAAGGGGAAAAGCCATACGCTTATGTAATTCAAATCACAAGCTACAGCATTCACCCTTGTTCTAACCAACAAAGAAGATGCTTCCTACTCTCTTCTCTTTTCAGGTTTTTCAAGATTCTCTTTTCTTTTTTTTCAGTTTTCTCGATATGATCAGTTTTGGAACTTATACATCTCAAGAATTTGAGATGAATCATCAACAATTTTTTCTGTTCCTCCTGTTTAACACTAAATTCTAACGTTTCTACAATATTCTCCCGATTCCATAACATTGTCTTGTTTCTACTACATTCTACTGTTCCCACTACATTCTATTGTTCCCCATATATTTTCCTGTTCCCCCTACATTTTCCTGTTCCCCCTACATTCTCCTGTTCCCCCTACACTCTCCTGTTCCCCCTACATTCTCCTGTTCCCCCTACATTCTCCTGTTCCTCCTACATTCTCCTGTTCCCATGACATTCTCTTGTCCCCATAACATTCTCCTGTTCCCATAACATCCTGTTCCCATAACATTCTCATGTTCCCAAAACATTCTCCCGTTTCCACTCCATTCTCCTATTTCTACTTTATCGACTAATTACTTCTACATTCACCTGATAACACTTAACTCTACTTTTACCATTACATTTTCCTGTTTCACTACAATTTCAGGTTTCCCTACATTTTCTTGTCTCCACACCATTCTCAAGTTTCCACTACATGTGTATATTTGACATACATTCTCCTGCTTCCACTATATTCGCCCAGTTGCCCTACAATCTCATTTCCACTACATTCTTTAATTTCCATTACATTCTCCTGATTCCTCTACATTCTCATGTTTCCACTACATTCTCCTGATTCCTCTATATTCTCATGTTTCCACTACATTCTCCTTTTTGCAATGCATTCTTCTGTTTGCAATACATTCTCCTGATTCCACTACATTTTTCTATTTCCCCTTCATTTTCCTGCGTCTACTACATTTTTCAGTTTTCCCTACATTCTCGTTTCCACTACATTTACTTGATTTCTCTACATTCTCCAGTTTCCCCTACATTCTTCTGTTTCTCATACATTCTCCTACATTCTCCTGTTCTTCCTATATTCTCCTATTTCCACTAAATTTTCGTTTCCACTACATTCTCCTGATACATTTACATTCTACATTCTCCAAATTCTTCTACATTCTCCTGATTCCCCTACATTCTCTGGTTTTCTCTGCATTTACTCATCTATTCAATGAATCTACAAGTCTTGCTGTTACTTAAAATTTACGCTTTAATTTTCAGATCCAACTTTTCTCTTTTGCAACCATTCCCTATCGTTTAACCCATTTCCTCATTTCCTAAATGTTTAACTATCCCCCTCGCCCCCCCCCCTTAATTTCCACAACCCCTATATCAACTACTTTCATGTTTCAACTACTTTCATGTTCCAACCAAGCTTTCTATTATAAAACCAACCTAATCTTCCTATTTCAGACCTTTAACTAATCCTAACTTCCCTCCTATTGCTACTATTCCTATTTCTCATCCTATTACCTAGTTTCCCAATACATAATAATATCAACACACTTTAAAATCTTCTTACTAATCTATGTTTTAGATTCCATATTACTTGATCACTGTTTGGTTGAAATTGGTTGAAAGGAAACAGAAAAATCACTTTTGTATACCCCTGAGATGAGCTCTAGGCTTAAAATGTAAAACCAGAAGATAAAACTTTGAAAAATGTAAAATAAACTAAGGGTAAAATAAGAAGTGTTAAAAACGGCTTGATTATGCTCGGCTTTAGGACCCCTCCCATTCAAAACTAAAAAGAATAATTTGCCGAACCTTTATAATTAATCATAGATACTTAAAATGGGGTAAGAAGGTAAAAATATAGTATAATTGGAGTTTATAGTTGGGTATATCCTGTATACTGTAGTAGGAGGTAGATAATCTAACATGGACTCGTCCAAACACAGGGGGAGGAAGGGTAGTATGCTGTTCACCAAAAGCCGGCTTTGAACCTGATATTCTTCTTCTTTTTGGCATTTTTTATCACATTTTCTGTTTTCGATCACTTTCTGTTCTTCGTTGCTTGAAGATATCTCCAGTTTTCTCAATTAATTTCATTTTATATCACGTTCATTTCGACTATGAGCGGCCATATTTTCTGTTCAACACATTTTCTGGCGAAGATATCATAAATTTAAAACAAAAGTAAACACAAGTCGAGATTTTTCTTAGCAAATATGAAAAAGGGAAATCTAATGAATCGTTTGGACAAAAATTATAACTCTTACCAAGTTTATAGCGTTTACGGCTCCATTTTACAGATATCTTGTCAGCTCAATTCAGTGGACATTGCTCTCGAGTGCAAATTGATAATATCAAGGAAATGAACGCGAATCTTCTATTGGTGTAGAACTCTCGGCTAGCCGACTCTCCACCAATCACGTTGCTCGTAGCATTCAGCTTCGGCCAATGAGAGCCAAGGAACCGGAGAGAGGCTGAAGAATCGATATCAGTGAGAAACTTGTTCAAGTTTTTGTCATCTACCCTCTCTCCACCCAGTACCCATGCCTAGGACGGATACCACTGAGCTAGCCTCTTTCTCTTCAAACCCGGCATCTGGATTCTAGATTCTCTAACAAAACCAAACTAACACTTCACTCAAATCAACTACGTCATAAACAATGCTTTTACAAATAATAATGTACACATTTAATAAAAAAGATAGGACGGATCGAACAGAATTGATTAATCCAAGTATACAGGGANAGAAGAGGAGTAAGGTTGGATAGGAGAAGAGGAGTAAGGTTGGATAGGAGAAGAGGAGTAAGGTTGGATAGGATAAGAGGAGTAAGGTTGGATAGGAGAAGAGGAGTAAGGATGAATAGGAGAAGAGGAGTAAGGTTGAATAGGAGAAGAGGAGTAAGGTTGGATAGGAGAAGAGAAGTAAGGATGAATAGGAGAGATAAGAGGAAGGTTGGATAGGAGAATAGGAGTAAGGTTGGATATAGGAGAATATATGAGTAAGGTTGGATAGGAGAATAGGAAATGTTGGATAAGAGATAAGAGGAGTAAGGTTGGATAGGAGAAGAGGAGTAAGGTTGGATAGGAGAAGAGGAGTAAGGTTGGAAAGGAGAAGAGGAGTAAGGTTGGATAGGAGAAGAAGAATAAGGTTGGATAGGAGAAGAAGAATAAGGTTGGATAGGAGAAGAGGAGTAAGGTTGGATAGGATAAGAGAAGTAAGGTTGGATAATAGAAGAGGAGTAAGGTTGGATAGGAGAAGAGGAACAGGTTGGATAGGATTGAATGAAGAATATGATTAAGGTTGGATAGGAGAAGAGAAGTAAGGTTGAATTGGAGAAGAGGAGTAAGGTTGGATAGAAGAGGAGGAGTAAGGTTGGATAGGAGAAGAGGAGTAAGGTTGGATAGGAGAATAGGAGTACAGTTGGATAGGAGAAGAGGAGTAAGGATGGACAGGAGAAGAGGAGTAAGGTTGGATAGGAGAATAGGAGTACAGTTGGAAAGGAGAAGAGGAGTATGGTTAGATAGGAGAAGAGGAGTAAGGATGGATAGGAAAAGAGAAGTAAGGTTGGATAGGGGAAGAGGAGTAAGGTTGGATAGGAGAATAGGAGTTAGGTTGGATAGGATTGAAAGAAGAATATAATTAAGGTTGGATAGGAGAAGAGAAGTAAGGTTGGATTGGAGAAGAGGAGTAAGGTTGGATAGGATAAGAGAAGTAAGGTTGGATAGGAGAAGAGGAGTAAGTTTGGAAAGGAGAATAGGAGTTAGGTTGGATAGGATTGAAAGAAGAATATGATTAAGGTTGGATAGGAGAAGAGGAGTAAGGTTGGATAGGAGAATAGGAGTAAGGTTGGATAGGAGAATAGGAGTAAGGTTGGATAGGAGAATAGGAAAGGTTGGATAAGAGATAAGGTTGGATAGAATAAGAGAAGTAAGGTTGGATAGGAGAAGAGGAATGGATATGAGAAGAGGAGTAAGGTTAGATAGGATAAGAGGAGTAGGTTGGATAGGAAAAGAGGAGTAAGGATAGATAGGAGAAATGGAGTAAGGTTGGATAGGAGAAGAGGAGTAAGGTTGGATAGGATAAGAGAAGTAAGGTTGGATAGGAGAAGAGGAGCAAGGATGGATAGGAAAAGAGGAGTAAGGTTGGATAGGAAAAGAGGAGTAAGTATGAATAGGAGAAGAGAAGTAAGGATGGATAGGAGAAGAGTAGTAAGGTTGGATAGGAGAAGAGAAGTAAGGTTGGATAGGAGAAGAGGAGTAAGGTTGGATAGGAGAAGAAGAGTAAGGTTGGATAGGAGAAGAGGAGCAAGGATGGATAGGAGAAGAGGAGTAAGGTTGGATAGGAAAAGAGGAGTAAGGATGAATAGGAGAAGAGAAGTATGGATGGATAGGAGAAGAGGAGTAAGGATGGATAGGAGAAGAGAAGAAAGGTTGGATAGGAGAAGAGGAGTAAGGTTGGATAGGAGAAGAGGAGTAAGGTTGGATAGGAGAAGAGGAGTAAGGTTGGATAGGAGAAGAGGAGTAAGGTTGGATAGGATAAGATGAGTAAGGATGGATAGGATAAGATTAGTAAGGTTGGATTGGAGAAGAGGAGTAAGGTTGGATAGGAGAAGAGGAAAAAGGTGGGATAGGAGAAGAGGAGTAAGGTTGAAGAGGAGAAGAGAAGCCAGGTTAAGGTGTACAGAACGAGTTTACAATTACAAATTGATGATTATATTAACAGTACAAGTATAAAGCAATTAGTTGGAAAATAGCTTTTGGCTGTTTTGATTATTTTTTCCACCTAAATTTTAGTAATAATAACAAAACATTTCAATTAAATAGATTTAAGGAGAACGATTAGAGATCAGGGTGCGAATTTATCTTATGCAAAATAGTTTATACATTAATTCGAATAACTAGAGTTTAAAGTAATTTTCTGACATGTACACAACAAATATCAAAGCATATTAAAACATATCTAATTAGTTTTACATGAATAGCAATTCGGTTTATAACACATTGTCATGTAATTTTCAAAAAGAGAATTTAATAGTCTATTTTTAAATATACTTATAGAGTTGCTTCTTTTTAAGGAGAAGAGAAGTAAGGATGAATAGGAGAAGAGGAGTAGGTTGAATAGGAGAAGAGGAGTAAGGTTTGATAGGAGAAGAGGAGTAAGGTTGGATAGGAGAAGAGGAGCAAGGTTGGATAGGAGAAGAGGAGTAAGGATGAATAGGAGAAGAGGAGTAGGTTGAATAGGAGAAGAGGAGCAAGGTTGGATGAGAAGAGAACTAAGGATGGATAGGAGAAGAGAACTAAGGATGGATTGGAGAAGAGGATTAAGGTTGAAAAGGAGAAGAGGAGTAAGGTTGGATGAGAAGAGAAGTAAGGATGGATTGGAAAGAAGAAATAAAGATGATGAAAAGAAACATTCAATGGTTTTCTTGTTTCTGATTTGTAAGAAATAATCACGCAACCTCCACCTCATAAACATACTTTGTTCACGGTAAAACTGTTAATTTGGTTTACCTTAAATTTGATTTTAGTAACAATGAGATTAGAACGATATAATTTTTTATCTTAAAAGTGTTTAACTCTGTTTGTTTCAATGCCTTTATAAAGAAAGTGCTTTAGTAACTAAAAACAGTTCAAGTCTGATTGGAATTAAACTTTAAAGTTAATCAGTCAAGAGAAAAAGAAAGAAACAGAATAATTTAGAAGATCAATAAACTACTTCAATTTGACAAATTAAACTTCTCATGAGAGGACGGTTTTTTTAATCGGGAGGGGAGTGAGGGTAGGGATGAGTTAACGTATAAACGAGTTTGTGGCATGAAAATAAACAAATATAAAAATACAAGCAGCTGAAATGTACCAATGTTTTATACAGAAATCACTAAAGAAAAACTGATAGTTTTGATTTATAGGGATCGCAAAAGCCAAATGATTAATAAAATTGGTGAAAGGGCCGCAAGTGGTAAAACTTGATAGTTTTCATACAACCGCTCTAAATAAGAGTAAAAATTTATATAAGACTAAGTTAAGGACTGATAAAATTAAATAATCTACAAGATTAATAAAGGATCATAAAGGGCCTAATATAAGATCATAAAAATGTAAGATACAACAGCTGATAAAAACGAAAAAGCTGATAGTTTTGATGTAATTAAGGATCGACGGATAGAAACGAAAAATTATTAGAATTAATTAAAAGACTGAAAAAGACAAAGGCATGCAGGTTTGGCTTATAAATACAAAAAAAAGCTGATCAGACCGAATTAAAAAGACAAATAATTAATAAAATCGATAACGTTACTGATAAAAACAGTCGATCTTAGAATTAAATAATACAGCCGATAGAATTTGTAAAAAGACAAAAAAGATGAAAATTATCAAAATGACGAAAAAGGGGTAAAAAAAATTGATGTATGGACTAATAGCTGATAGGACTGAGAAAACAGCAGATTTTTAAGAGCAAGCAAAGATACCTCAACGCATAGCTAGAAACTAAAATATGTGTATAGTGTCTTCTAAATCTAGCTGAGATAAATTGAATGAGATGTTATCTCAATCAAAATATGTGCTACATACATATGTGTATAATGTATATGTACGTACGTAGATAATCATAAATTGTTATGAATAAGTAGCGTTCCGCAGCCCTTTCCCGAGAGATACGAATTTACGATGTTCCATCATATGAAAATTGAACATTTGTTTAAATATATATTTGCAACGATTTCCCCCCCCCCCCCCCCCCCCCGGAGTAACCAGAGTAAGAAGCATTCGGTTTCTTTTATTTGAAATAAAACGTGTTTTGGTCTATAATTTAACAATCTTTTACTTTACGGATTTGCTTATTCGACATTTTTTCATTCAGAAATGCATATGCCGACAAAAAACATTTAGGAAAAAAGGCTAAAAAATTATGTTTAATGGGTCAAATTGTGATCGAAAGTCACAGCTTCCTGGAATATTGAAAGAACCGCTAGAAAGTTATTACTTGGGATCGTCATGCATGTACACAGTACACTGTACACGGTTACCCATACAGGATGAGACTGTAAAGACGACTAGAAAATCTAAAGATTTCCCTAGGTATGATTTGGAAAAAAAAGAAGCAAGTTTACAATTTTAGGGAATCATGAATATGATGAAACAGACAATGTTACTTCCGGAAAGTCTTCTCTGAAGTCTCATCTTTTGTTGGTAACCCTGTTGTGAACCATATCCCTAATGTAACCCTGTTTCAAAGGTCGTCTCCGACTAAGTGTACCTCCGTTGAATACTCCGTACTCCGGCCATCCGCCAAACCAAACCTTGCCAAGGATTTTACATAAATAACCTCATGGAGCTAGTAAAACTTAAAGTGCATTAAAAATAACCTATTTAAACACAATTTTCAGTGAATCATTTACATATAAACAGTGAACTTATTTAACCAGATAAATATTCATTTCAGAAGAATTAAATTGCTTTAGACTTCAGTACAAACAACTTTTCGCCGTACCACAGTTTTCTAGATCGTAAGTTCATGTTTGATTCACAATGGTACCCATTTAAAATATTTCATTCATTAATTCCCATCGGTACCTTAAAATATTTCTTGGTCGATTCACAACAGAACCTTTCCTTTAAAATTCCTATTTATCAGTTTCAATAAACATTTAATTAGTTGTAATCAAATAGTTACATTTTATTAACAATTATTATTCACATTTGTTCGTCAATAACAATCTGTATTTTGTAGGAAACTTCGTTACTGAATAAACATTTTCAAGAAGTTCTCATCTATGTGTGTCTGGTAGAAGAGAGTGTTTCCCTAACCTAATTGCCTTTGGAATTGTCATTCATCGAGTTACCTATCCTTTGCTTAAGTACATCCCGCTTCGAGTAACTTTCCTTTTGTTCAGCTCACACCTGTATATATTTATTTCTTATTGTTTATTTACTTATTTAGGACTGGTGTATTCATCATTCCCCGGTTCCAAGTTTTTAATTTTACTTAAAAAATAACACCTCCTTTCAAAACTATACTCAGGAATTATCGATTGCTTAAATAATCAACTTAGTACATAAAATGATTCTGTGTCAACTGCACATGCAGTTATTGTTGTCTCGTGTAACGTGTTCATTGAAATCTCTAAAATCATAACTTGAGTCTAACAGTCGTCTTCGTATTCCGCGGTTGTATAGAGATAAGACAGTAACAGCTTAGAACCAGAAAACTCTGAAATAGGAATATGACTTTTAAAATCAAGTTATAACTTTAAAAAGTCCAATAAACATGAGACACAGCAATTGTACATTGTAAACAGTTTAACAGACCCATTTTACTAAACTAGTAATTAAACAAGTGTCTATAGTAAAATTGCATTCTTTGAAACAACATCAAATACACTTAAGTATTGATATAATGTGGTCTCCCAATTTCATTGTTTTCTGGTTATTACTATATCATAATTTTATCTTTTAAATACCCGAAAATATTTTTTTTTGTCTATATATGTGCTTTACTTGTCGGTTTGTTTGTTTGTATCCAATGAACGATAGCTCGGATGAACCAATCTCACATGATCTCAAAGAAGGTTTATTGATGGTTAAAACTGAAAAATATCTATATTCCTTATTGGAAAAAAGTAGAAAAATGTAAGCAGAAAAATCCAAGAAATATACTATTAATAAATAAAATTGACAGCTTGAAAAACAACGGTTAACAGCTAAAATTGTTCCTGGAGAAGGGGTGCCCTGCAAAACCCAGCACATTATCAAATTAAAGCACAAAATATCTTGGAGTTTGAATTGGGAGTTTTCATAATTGAGAAAAATTTGAGCGACATTTTTATCCTGACCGACCATAAACCAGCAGGCAGCAAAGATCATATCAGATTTAACTAAAATATGGATTTAGTGAATCAAAGGTTCCATTGCTTACGCAAAAATCGATGAGAATTTTACCAACTAATTTTTAAAACTTAAAGGGAGTGTTCGCGAAAAAATGAAAGGGGATTTTCATCCATGCCCAAAACTCGTTTATACGTTAATTCATGCCCCTAATCCCTAACTCCCCTTCCCGATTAAAAAAACGGCCCTTTCTATCTGTTGCGCCTTTAAGGAGAAAATTGTTGAAAACGACACATACCGAAGGACGTAGCGTCCATGCAATTCAAAAAGTAGCAACATTCTACTCGGATCGTAGAAAAACGTAATTGTATTCAAACCAACCAACTAAATTCGATTTCTTAACGTTCTATCTTTTTTTGGGCAATGCTGCAGACGCAGAAAAAAAAATTATCCATTTGCTAAAAGAAACAATTAAGCATCAATAAATGGTTTTGTTATTAAGGTTAAGTTGTTAAAATTCTGTGAAATCTCTATTTTTTAGAGTAATCCTGCAAATTTTAATTTGAAATTTGATCTGAATTGAGAGTGTACAAGAATTCTAAAATATATTTCTTGGTATTATAGTTTTTATTTTAGTATTTTTCAAAGTATTTGCTCAAGTCATCCTAAAAAAGGGGCTCAAATATAAATTGATTATATGTAGTTTATAGGTGGCATTGATCTGAATAAGTGTCAGTGCCCCCCTCCAAGCCCCCCCCCCCACTTCAACAAAACCTAAAGTTGAACCTTTCCCCTAGCAATAGAATATAGTTCTTATTTTCCCATTCATGAATACAATTTTATTTCCTATTTTGAACACTACCCCCCCCCCCTGAACTTGTGGGGGAACCTGCTCCGTAATTACCGGTCTAGTTGCACAGTGGCTGGTAAGCGCGTGCGCGCGCCCTGCGGTAACTAACTGGACATCAGGCAGTAATTCCAGCAGTAGTCTTCAGTTACAATCCAACCTCTAAACCAACATGTTTTCTCCATTCAATCTCCATCCTGGAGCACTAGATCTACATTCTGTTACTCCGGAGAGAGAACATATTTATAATATCTCCAGGAAACGAAGACTGGAGGAGACAGATTTACTCGAGCACCTAGATTATCCGTTCTCAAACCTTATGCGGACAATGGCGGCCAGACATCATTTAAGATCACATGTTCTTTCAGTTCTCAGTCCAGGGAAGAATTTATATAAAAAGATAAAGATGGAGGAGCCCCTGGACCTATCCCTGCTCTCTGACGAGTTTAGAATGGACAAGGAGAACAGTTTTAAGGATATCTCCACCTGGGACGTAGAGAAGGTGGTTGAGTTTGTCTCCGAGCTTGAAGAATGTAAGGATTATGCTCCGATCTTTAAACGGGAGGAGATCGATGGCTCCTGCCTCGTAAAACTGTCCCTGCACCACCTCACCACCTTCCTCGGGATCAAGATCGGACCTGCCGTCAAGCTGCTCATGGTCCTACATGATCGGAGAACAGAGTTGAAAAATGAGCTGTTGTGAAACATGTGACTGTGATAATAAATTTTTGTCTGATAGTAAAATTATCGTTTTATTTTGTAATTAATAAACTAAACTTGCATTTACAATATATATATATATATACTTTTTACTCAATTTTAGTTAGAAGTGTAGAGAAATATTGTTAGATTTAAAATTCGGTGATGGTGATGGACCAAACCTCTATAGAGTAAAAAAAGTAGACGTTAGTTCCACATTTATTGAAAATATATTTCCGTCTGGGTTGACCCTCGTCAGTTCTAACGAAATAATAACCATCAAAATCTATAAAAAAAAAATTTTAAATTGTTAAAAACCACAAGAAAATAAACAAACAAAAATTTATTTTTAAAAGAAAATTTGGGCCGTCAAATGAACATAAGGGAAACAAGCTCAGATTATGAGATGGAAAAAAATATTTGTTCTTAATTTTTACCGGCTTAGAGAACACAGAGGAAAATATGGATTGCTTCACATCGGCATCTTTAAAACCTTTATTTGAGTAAACTGATTGAGAAAAAGTTTGTTTTTTTATAATCATGAAATAAATTAATTATGTCAATTTTCTGATCTCCATAAGTTTTGATCACATTAATGGTTTAAAGAGATGCACTTAAACGTCGATTGTCACATTCTTCTATATATTTTTTGAAAAAGTAATTTTTTCATTAGAACTAACTTATACTCAGCATATCAGGATTCAGTCTTTAATCTGAGCTGAAAACTTTAGAACAGGATATCCTTTTTCCCTATCTGTTAATTAATTGGAGATTAATAACAAGAGGAGAACAAGCAATATTTAATCTGGAGATAAAGAAAAAGAGGAGATCAAGCATTGACCTCGATATCCATCATTCTAAAGTATTCAGCTCTGATTCAATGAAATATTATTATCGGATTATTTAATAAATTACATCAGAAAATATTTGTTCCGAGAAAAATTTTTGAACTTTTTAATCGAAAGGTTTAAAACCCCTAATTAGACATTCCAAACTGAGTTTTAGATTTGTTGAAACTCTCTGTAAAAAGAAATTACGAACATTAATTATGAATTATGAATTATAAATTATGAATTATGAATTATGAATTATGAATTATGAATTATGAATTATGAATTATGAATTATGAATTATTAATTATGAATTATGAATGATTTAAATAATTAATTATGAAGAGTTTATGGAGAGAAGGTAAATATTTAAATGTTTATAATTAATGAAAGACTAGGAACTTTCTGGGATTTCTGGCATGTCCTATTTATTACGGCAACATTTAAACCTTATGTGGAAGATATTCTCTTTTTTTGTCTATAAAAATATACAGTTTGATTATTGTTTCTTCATAAAGTTACTCGTGGATTTTATGCATTAGAGAAACAGAATTTAATTCAAAGAATTAAACATTTTTCAGGATAGAAAAATGACGACATCTTACTCATTGTTTTAAGATAAAGTTTATTAGGTCTGTACCAAATAAATTATCAAGTACAATAGGTGGCAACAGAGAAATAAACCAATTATACACGACGACGTCACAAGTGTCAATTATAATAAGGAAAACGAAATTTTCTCATATTTTTTCCAACTTTAAGTAAAAAATGTAAAAACAGAAAATAAAGAACACATCTAAATGCATTTATTTTACTGTAAGATAAACACTTTATTCTAAAATTATCACTATCATTAATAGTTTTGTCAGACACAAAAACTGAGTTGACACTTGTGACGTACGTAAGAATACAGCTGTACTAAGAGTGTACAAATTCTACGTTGCCATCTATTGTATTAGAATCTATTTGGTCTGTACCACATTGAGCTTGTATAAAACAAGAGTTTATACTTTACATTTTTGTTTACTTCTTATTTTATAACAAAATCCAACCCGTCCATATTCTTTAAATCAACAAGGTGCATTGAAAAACATTTTAAAATCTTTATATTGTAGCAGAAAATCTTTACAAATTAATAACTACAATTACAAATTGATGAAAGCCATCACATTTTTGATTGTTTTAAAAGTTTGATTATTGATTTTTCAGGTCATGGTTTGGGATTATAGTTGGTTGATTTTGAAAGCAAATTGTAAAGCAGGTTTTTATAAATTGACCTTTTTCAGAAACAAACCGAACTGGTAACTTTTTCTCCGAGTTCAACTCTTCTTCTCTTTCCTGTCAATGGTCAGTTCCCGGTAATATATCAGTGAAAAATAAAATTAAAAAGTTAAGCCCATTTCGGCAATTTAAAACTTTCCAGCTCTCATGAAATTGCTAACAATCTTTTTTTTCACCTTTCCCCTGTAATCATTAGAGTGAAAAAATTCGAGAAAAAAAAATAGTTTTCACAGTTTTATGTCAACCTGTTTCCTCCTGTTCATGTTAAACAATAGAGAGGGTTTATCACAGATTAAAAAGATAAGACAAAGTTGGAAGGCTTTGTTTGATGAGGGTACAGTTTTCCCCATATTCCTCATTATCGGGCTTAAGGTCCAGTCAGTCCGTGTGCGTACCGAAAAAATGTATTTTAATTTGTTTCATAGAGGAAAATAATTTACCTCTAATTGTATGAAAATGATTGATTATAATGCCCTGAAGAAAAAAAGGTTTTAGATGTTCCCAACTGCAATAAGGAATTGACTCTAGCATTTTGATATATTTTTCATGACCAAGGAATATAAAAGAAACGTTTAAGTAAAGTGTACTGCAGCTTCTTGGAGGAATGTAAACAAACATATAGCTTTGTTTATATATTACTCCCGGAAACTCTATTTCCCCATTGTATCCCATTTTGATTAGTTTTCACTTGACACAACGAAAACAATTGTTCTATCAGTATTTATCAAATAAAAACACCTACAACTTAACACTATAAATAAACAACAACATCTCTTGGAACAAAATCTAATATATAGAAGTAGTTTAACTACGTAGACTAAGTTGAACTACATTTTTCTAACTTAAATCCACTCACAAGAGAAGTGGTTCAACTTAATTAACGTAGTTCAACTCGATCTTCAATAAATTTGGTCTCTGTCTTGTCTATGTAATCTGTGATGTTTATAAACTTCATGCCTGGTTGGATCTAATAAAAGTTTGGAATCTATTTCTCATGGGAATTATTTACTTCGTTGCTCTCATAAATCTTCACAAATCACTGAAAATTATCTATCGGTCAAAACACTGAGATACACTGGTTTATTGTACATATGTTTCGTACATTATTGTATTGTATTGTATTATGTTGTATTGTATTGTATTGTATTGTATTGTATTGTATTGTATTGTATTGTATTGTATTGTATTGTATTGTATTGTATTGTATTGTATTGTATTGTATTGTATTGTATTGTATTATATTGTATTGTATTGTATTGTATTGTATTGTATTGTATTATATTATATTGTATTGTATTGTATTGTATTATGTTGTATTGTATTGTATTGTATTATATTGTATACAACTGGATGACTTATGTTCACTGAAGCATTCCAGAATATAAAATAAAACTAAATTATCGAAAAATTAACAAAAGACAGACCAAGTTAAGAGTTCTTAAAGATTTCAAAAAATTCCTAAATAATCTAATTTACATTATTGTCTTAGTGGCTTGGTCAAGTAATGTTTTATAAAAATCTATTTGCACTATGCAGAAATATTATCGAAATTTCCGATGAGTCTGAAGAACATTAATAATAATTATTTACAACTACTTTGCATGGAAGTTAAGGAAATTTTACTTTACCAAGGGTTCCCAAAACCAATTTTACCTACAAAACGTTCAGAGCGCAGCTAAGGATTTTTACTAATTTTGTTCAATTCTTTTTGGTAGCAGGCCCAAATACTATAAAAGACAGGTTTTTAGTTTGACACCCTTTATTTGGCTTAATGAAAAGTTTATTTTATGAAAATGATTATTTGTTTTTTCCTTTTGTGTGATTTATGTTTAATATTATTGTTGCTTAATGTGGTTTTGTCGTGTTTAAGAACAAAAAAGCTTATTAAACAAAACTTATCACAAATAATAACTAAAAATTATTTTATGATGATTTGTTTACCATAGTGATACTACTTACCCAACTTCCCAAACCAAACCTATAGAAACAGATTAGGGTAAAGATACTGCTGATCCCAGACCAAACCAGTAGAAACAGATTAGAGTAAAGGGACTGCTGATCCCAGACCAAACCAATAGGAACAGATTAGAGTAAAGGGACTGCTGATCCCAGACCATACCTATAGGAACAGATTAGAGTAAAGGGACTGCTGATCCCAGACCAAACCTATAGGAACAGATTAGAGTAATGGTACTGCTGATCCCAGACCAAACCTATAAAAACAGATTAGAGTAAAGGGACTGCTGATCCCAGACCAAGCCTATAGGAACAGATTAGAGTAATGGTACTGCTGATCCCAGACCAAACCTATAGAAACAGATTAGAGTAAAGGGACTGCTGATCCCAGACCAAACCTATAGGAACAGATTAGAGTAAAGGTACTGCTGATCCCAGACCAAACCTATAGGAACAGATTAGAGTAAAGGAACTGCTGATCCCAGACCAAACCTATAGGAACAGATTAGAGTAAAGGGACTGCTGATCCCAGACCAAACCTTTAGGAACAGATTAGGGTAAAGGGACTGCTGATCCCAGACCAAACCTGTAGGAACAGATTAGAGTAAAGGGACTGCTGATCCCAGACCAAGCCTATAGGAACAGATTAGAGTAAAGGGACTGCTGATCCCAGACCAAACCTATAGGAACAGATTAGGGTAAAGGGACTGCTGATCCCAGACCAAACCTATAGGAACAGATTAGAGTAAAGGTACTGCTGATCCCAGACCAAACCTATAGGAACAGATTAGGGTAAAGGTACTGCTGATCCCAGACCAAACCTATAGGAACAGATTAGAGTAAAGGGACTGATGATCCCAGACCAAACCTATAGGAACAGATTAGAGTAAAGGGACTGCTGACACACTTTAAGATAAAATGTTCCTGACAATTTTCATTTATATTGTTAATCATTCTAGAATCAGAAAGCGGAAACAATTGGATTTCAGAAGCTGCCAGATAAAAAATATTTTCGGAGACAGTTTTTTAAAAAGATATGTTAACAAACAATCACTTTAAATCTTCAGTTAAAAAACTTAGGAAAAATAAAAAAAAAAAGTTATTTTTTATCTGACCTGTATCTGTGTCTGACCCTATGAAACATTGTTCCTGAAGCCTTCTGTGATGCGGGTCAAAGGTTAACGGGGTTGAATATCGTTGTTGAGTATATGTGTATATACTGGTGTATACATTAAACAATAACATACAATAATTATACATCTATACAGGGTGTTTCAAGCAAATATTTGTAAATTGAAAATTTATCCATATATAATGCATCTATAATGTGCATTGTGTTAATTGTGTTAATATACATAGAACTATACATGTGTAACGAGGTTTTATAGATAATCTAGAAGTTTTTATATAAACACCTTAATTCCTCATTCCATTCGGATCTTTCCTCATTTTCTTTCAATTTTCCAAATATTTACCAAATTTCTTTAAATTTAACCTTCTTTACCTTCTTCCTTTCCAATATCACGTTTTATTTCCTTTCCCGTCAATTTTTCTGCTTTTCCTAGTCTTTTCCTAATTTGACTTCCAGAGAAATGATTCTTTACCCTTTTCTTCTCAGTCAATTACTATCTCTAGCCGGCCAAATTTTCTAACTCACTCTCTCTCTCTTATCTCAATTTTTTCATTCTTTCTTTTCCTAATTTTACTCCTCCCTTCTTCTACCACCATCTTCCCTTTTCTCATTTAATTCTACTCCCCCTCCCAGCCCCCACTTTTCTTTCTCCGATTTTTTCTTATCTATCCCCATCTCCTCCCTCTCCACCCTTTCCCCATTTACCTTCCTCGCTCCCTATCCCTGTTGTATAATTTACAGTGAATGGGTTTAGAAACCCCGCCCTAGGTTCTCAAATTGAGGTTCGCGTGTGTATCTTTATACCCTGAGTTTATACCCCATCTTTATCTGAACCCTATAGACCTGGAAGTGTGCCTGTTTTACTCCTATCTCGGAGCTAGGACGGGTTAGGGTGGTTTCTCCAATCTTGGTATAGACACGATATATGTTAGAGGAGTGGGTCAAACGCAGTATGTTTTGCAGGCACGCTTGCCCTAGGGTTTATCCATTATTCAAGGAGATACAGTAGATTCTGTTTCATACATTAACTCTATATCATACACTATATTTTATAATGTATATATGTTATAAAATAAATCTTCAAAACAAAAATTGATTTTTCATTTTTGATTCTTCTCCTATCTATCCTTAATCCTCTTCTCCTATCCAACCCCACCTTTCGTCTTCTATCTAACCTTACTCATCTTCTCCTATCCAACCTTACTCCTCTTCTCCTATCCAACCTTACTCCTCTTCTCCTATCCAATCTTATTCCTCTTCTCCAATCCAACCTTACTCCTCTTCTCCTATCATACCTTACTCCTCTTCTCCTATCCATCTCTACTCCTCTTCTCCTATCCAACCTTACTCCTCTTCTCCTATCCATATCTACTCCTCTTCTCCTATCTAACCTTACTCCTCTTCTCCTATCCAACCTTACTCCTCTTCTCCTATCCATCCTTACTCCTCTTCTTCTATCAAACCTTACTCCTCTTCTACTATCCAAACTTACTCCTCTTCTCCTATCCAACCTTACTCCTCTTCTCCTATCCATCCTTACTCCTCTTCTCCTATCCATCCTTGCTCCTCTTCTCCCATCCAACCTTACTCCTCTTCTCCTATCCATCCTAACTCCTTTCTCCTATCCAACCTTACTCCTCTTCTCCTATCCAACCTTACTTCTTTCTCCTATCCAACCTTACTTCTCTTCTCCCATCCAACCTTACTCCTCTTCTACCATCCAACCTTACTCCTTTCTCCTATCCAACCTTACTCCTCTTCTCCTATCCCTCCTTATTCCTCTTCCCCTGTCCATCCTACTCCTACCAACCATACTCCTCTTCTCCTATCCAACCTTACTCCTCTTCTCCTATCCAATCTTACTCCTCTTCTCCTATCCAACCTTACTTCTCTTCTCGAATCCAACCTTACTCCTTTTTCCATGATCTTATTACTTTATCTTTCTTTTTCTTTCACCTTATGATTGTTTACCACACTTGCATCTTTACATTTTCGAATTTTTTACTTTAAATTCAAACAACTTTTATCTTACCACGTATCTATTAGTTTTTAACTTCCTCTATCACTTCTTTTTAAATAGCTCTAGCATCTTTTCTTTTATTCCTTCCTTTTGACCTATTTTGACCCCTCCCTGCTCCCCAATTTACCCCAGACCGTTTACCGCGTCTTGAAAGCTTACTCCTTTATAACCTTTTGCCCCGGTATTATGAGAGATCAAGAGAGGATACACATATATCTTGAATTCAATCTTTTAAAATTTTTCTTTTATACTGCTTTCTTCCTTTTTTCAGATAAACCCTCCCTCTCACAATCTACGTATTTTTAAACGCATATATTTTTGTCAATTTCTAGTTTTATTATCAAGTCTTGCCCTTCGATGGAAACTTTTTACGTTTATTTGATTTGTTCCGTTTTCTTGAAATCCGCCCCTCCGGTCCCTCAAATCCATATCCTCACACTCCTCCTCATTTTCCTAATTTCCAATTCCCCCTATTTCCCCCTTCCATAACCCCCTCCCCCCCACCTTACCCCTTTCATCGATCTTAAAGACCATTTCCTTCCTCCTAGCTACATTACCCCTCCCCTCCATAAAGTATCCACTGTTACCCAACCTACTAATATTTATATTCATTAAGAACCATTGAGGTTTAGGGCAAGCTTTAACTAGGAGGGAACCGGGCTAGGGTTGGAGGCTCCCCCCCTTCTTCCCTTCTTGATGAAAAGATAGGAATACTATTTAGGTTGATACAATTAAACCTCTCACGGTTATTATTCCCAAAATTAAAACAATCTCACACCTAGAGCAAGCTTGGATTTAAATCCTGGGAAAATATCCGCGGTATGGATCTAGAATGAATGGATAAGAGCTTGTGTGAATTCTTGTTCTCCAAGTTCCCGTCGTTTCCTCAATTCTCACCATTTTCCTCCGGCTTCGGAAAAACAACGGAAGTCTGAATGGTCGGCAGAAGGTTCGCACGCGTTCCGGCTCATGGAGCTAGATCCAGGGTTACCAAACTTTTCAATTCGATTAGAAATAATAAATAGTTTTGAGACTTAATCCTGAATTTAGTGATATATTTGTGCCCCCCCCCCACTCATGTAAAGATGTCCATACTCCAGATTAGATTTGGTTAAATAATTAGCTTGCAAAATCATAAACCTGAGTCCGAATTTAATGAATTTGAGCAGCGTTTTAATTAAGCGCCGACCTAAATCTTGAAACATTGAATACAATTTTAAGTGGAACCATCTGTATTTGAGCCGATGCTCAAGTTCTTTAATTTTGACCTTTTGATATTTAATTCAAAATTGATCCGACAAAGCTTTAAAGGGTACCAATGTAAATCGGGCATTACCATCTTTATATAAAGGGTCACTTGAAATTACACTTACAGTCCTTTCAAGGTAAATGGAACGAATATAATAACCAGGCAACAGGTCCATTAAAAANAATAATTTTATCTATATATAATATTTGTATACTGTAGTAAAAAGTGGAGACAGGGTTTAGGTTGCGCCTTTTTTGATAAAACAATTCTCCCCAGCAATCAGTATTGGAGTAAAGCTTAGATTTTTTTGATAAAACTAAAGTGTTTGCAATTTGTTACAAAAGGTTGTACATTTTTGAAGAAAAATTCAATTTAAACAAACATAGGAAATGATTGACACAGAAAAATTTGTTTCCAGAATTGAACACTCGCAACAAACTTTTGCTTAGTTGCAACCCGCGACTTTCAGGATATTTTTCAATTCCTTATATCTCTGCATCTTTATTGTGTATGCCTATTATATTTTAAACTTTACCCAATTAATTTAGCTAAAATATATTTACAACATCAGGTTACAAAAATATCAGGAGAAGTAAACTAAAGTTTGATTCTGATACTTAATTCTTGTAAGTTTAACTAATTGTATATCTGGTCACCCTGTTCTCTAGGTCCAGGTCCGGATACAGGAGGAGGGAAGCTCCAGGAAGCTCCGGGTGGTTCCGGGTCAGGTATTTCTCTTGGAGCACGGGAACCAGGAGAGCCAGGGGAAACCTAGGGAAACTAGGAACCCCGGGGGTAAAGTGTGGGAGCTGGGGGGGGGGCATTCATGGTTTTAACCATACATGGTTAGTTATATAAAACAAACTTTTATCACAATTCATTGAAATGTATATATTGGATTTCATCTATATAAATTTGGCTTGTCTGTCTGTCTGTTTGTATCCAATTAACGTCAAAACGGCTGAACCGATCGGGCCCAAATTTTTTGTGGGACATCTAGGGACTCCAGGGAAGGTTTATGAATCATCAAAATTTCAAATATTTGTCTCCATCAAAATTCGATCGTCATTAAATTTTTTAAAATTTTGAAAATCCGCGAAATTTTTTGTGAAAATCCGCGAATTATTTTTGTTTTGTTTTACGATGTACACAAAGAGAACATGTTCACAATTAATTTAGGAGATGGGCGCGAAGCGCCCTCTAAGGCTAGAAAGAAGGGCGCGAAGCGCCTTGAATTTCTAGTAGTTTAAAATTAAACCCAGAAAACACGTTATATTACGATTGTATCGTTTATTATATTTTTATGCCACTCTCAATATGTAGAATATAGATACAGGGCTCCAAAAAATAGTTCTGCCTCTGCAATTTGGCTAGGTGCAGAAAACATTCATTTATTTTTATTTTCAAAATTAGCCAAAGTATGATTGAAGGATGGACAAGGAATGGAAGATCAAGAAGAAAGAATGAAAACAAGAAATGTTTCCATCTAATATCATATTGAAATTTAAAAATATTGTAAAATTTAATAAAATAAATTATTAAAGTTAACAAATATTTTTATGTTTCTACGACTTAATACTTTAACTGTTACTAATATCTTTTAATTATTATTGTCCTTAATGTTACTGATAAACTAGTTATAAAGAACTTACACTTTGCTAAATGTCTGCATGTAATACAGTTATGTATAAATATAAATGTATTTATGCATTTTTGTAAGTTTAACACAGAACCTCGGAGTTCTGTTTAAAGGAATTGAGTCTTTGCCACAAACTCAAATTTTCTAATCCCTATATCTATTGAACCTGATGTTGTAGACTTTTGATATTTCAAACTAAGATAATTTGATGCAACAAAATTCATAGTTTGAAATATCTAAGGTCTACGACATTGGGTTGCAGAGATAAAGAAATTATAAAATTAGAGTTTGTGTCTAACACTCAACTCCTTTGTATGTATAATTGGATTTTTGTGCAGTTTAACCAAGAACTCCAGAGACATCGAAAGAATTTATAAAATGTCATCTTGACGACTTTTCCAAAAGGTTTTCTACTATTATACCACCATCTCAGAATTGTAACAGAAAATAATTATTTAATAAAAAAACTAAATACATGAAACTTACCATTAAGAGTAGCAGTGGCGTACCTAGGGGGACAGTAGTCCTCTTGCCCCCCCATGGGAGTTCCAGGGGGCCCTGCCCCCCCCTGGAAAATACAAAATTAAAAGGAAACAAATTTAAAAATTAACACAATGACAAATACTAAGGATTTGTCTAAATTCACTGTTAATACAAAATTTTAAGATACTTTAAACTAAAACTTTTGCAAAAACGAGACCTCGACATATTAGATGCTTATAACATGATGGAAGATGTAATAAAGGTATTCTATTTTCTATTTTTCTATTTTTCTTACAGTCAATTAATAAAGGAATTGAGTCTTTGGCACAAACTCAAATATACAAACCTGATGTTGTAAACCTTTTATATTTTTAAATTCAGAATATTTGATCTAACAGAATTTATAGTTTGAAATATCTAAGGTCTACAGTATTTGGTTCCAAAGATATAGGGATTAGAAAATCAGAGTTTGTGGCAAAGACTCAATTCCTTTATTTCCATAAAGAGATATTAAGCGTAATTTCAAATTCCCCTTTATGCAATGATGACAATAACATCGAATGAAGGAAAGAGAATACTTCATTACATAAGATGTACTATGACGGAGAGCAGACTTAACGATCTTGCACTTATGGCTCACTACTGAAAAAATCATTGAAATGTTTGTGCAAGCAAATCCCAGAAAATTGAAGCTTTAAAAGAGTTAGTGAATATGAAGTTGGAGTAAATTCTATCTAAAAATTTCAGAAGAAATTTCGTTTATTAGTGAAAATATAATTTTTTTATGATGCTGTGATTATTGATTTAGCTAGCAGTGAGGGAGTAAAATGATAAAGGAATTGAGTTTTTGCCACAAACTATGATTTTCTAATTTCAAACCCAAAGTCGTAGACCTTTAATATTTCAAACTATAAACGCTATTAGATCAAATAATGTAAGTTTGAAATATCAAAGGTTTACATCATAAGGTTCCGAAGATATGGGTTTTACAAAAAGTGAATTCCTTTATAAATTTATAAAGTTAAAAAGTTAAAGTTAGTTTTTCGAGCAAAGGAATAATTTGTAGACTCTATAAGGTTAGTAACACCAAAAAATGTAGTCTTTTTGATGTATTGTTATGGTGTTAATTGACTTTTTGAAAAAAAACAATTCCAGGGGGGGGAAACAGCCAGGGGGGAACAACAAAAATCTTGCCCCCCCCCCCATGGCTAAAATCCTGTGTACGCGCCTAAAGAGTAGGTTTAGAAAACGGCATTTTATAAATTTGTTCAATGACTCCGCGAAGCTCTGGGTTGAACAGTATATTACCCTAATCTAGACAAGGTCAAAATAAGTTAGTTTGTATTCTGTAAAACTATTCTTCTCTTCATGTTCCTCCTAAGAGAGAGAAACTGAACACGTCTTCAATTGTTACTTGCATTGCAAACGAATAACTTACGGGTCCTTTTCTGGAGCTATCAAGAATAAAAAGCTTTAAAAACCTCATCTAACCAAAATACAGATGATTGATTCCATAAAAGCCACAAAGTCACACATAGAACTATGTACGATATATCTAATTGATCATGAAAAATCGCTTCGAAAAGGAATTAAGTCTTTTGATTTTCTTATCTCAATATCTTTGCAACCCTGCAATATCAATATGAATTCTAAAGTATGAAATATCAAATGTTTACACTATTAGTATTGCAAAGATATAGAGATTTGAAAATTCTAGACTCAATCCTTTATGCTAGTCGCGTCGAACTCTGTGAATCTCTTCGGGTAGATTATCATAGCTTGGTTAAGAAAGGTTCTTCCTTTAATTTCCCAATTAAAAAAAACAGGTTTGCATTCTGAAACAGCTTCAAGAAAGATTGCTGAAGTAATTTTCGTCGTCGCGGAATATATCCGGAAATAATTTCCGTTGTCACCGAATTTATCCGGAAATCATTTCCGTTGTCACGGAATTTATCCGGAAATTATTTCTGTTGTCACGGAATTTATCCGGAAATAATTTCCGTCGTCACGGAATATATCCGGAAAAGATTTAAAACTCCTCAAATATGGTTCGTTGAGTTGCCTTATACAGGGTGTCCCACAGCATATTAGCTCGTTAATCGGTCAAAATTACTATTTTTGGTACTAATCAGATAATTTAAGAAGATTGAATATTTTCAAAATTTGAATAAGGCTAATATAAGAATTTTCTTGCGGAAAATGCTAGGTTTTCCGAGTATTATGGTTTTTTGGCATTAAAACTTGGAGATAATCTAATATGATATAGGACGCTCTGTAATTGTTTAAAAACCTAATAGTTTTCCCCATTTTTTAAATTTTTTCTCAGATTTTTTTAGTTTTCTAAAGTTTTTTAGCCCTTCTAAATTTTTCTAACTTTAAGTTTTTAGTTTTTCTACTGAATTCTCCTGAATTCTCTTAAATTCTCCTGAACCCTCATAAATTCTCATGAATTCTCCTAAAATCACCTAAACTCCCCTAAATTCCTACGATTAAAGAATGAAAGAAATACCATTTCCAGTTTTTAGTGAATCTTTAAACAATGAAATCGTTTTGTCCTGGGGCACTTCCGTTTTCTCACCAAGTAATCTATCTATCTATCTATCTATCTATCTATCTATCTATCTATCTATCTGTCTATCTATCTATCTATCTATCTATCTATCTATCTATCTAGCTATATATCTATCTATATATCTATATATCTATATATCTATCTATATATCTATGTATCTATCTATCTATCTATCTATCTATATATCTATCTCTATCTATCCATCTCTTTACTTTTTAGGTTTTATTCAATCATTTTGGAGATTCTCTTTAAAAATTCTATGAGTTTAGAAATCTCTACGCAACACTAACGATCGATTGACACCAATTATAGGTCTTCATCAAAATAAGGTAAGTTATGACATTCAAATTCATATTCAAATACAGGAAGGACCAATGAAATTTATCTATAAATTTTTCATTTCAAATTGTAACTGTTATAAATTCCTTAATTTCCTTTAATCTATTATATATAGATAATATCTATAAATACAAGGATGTAATGCAAGGAAAGTTATTTCAGAAGTGTACACATCTTTTGTACTGCAGTGTACTGTCTCTGAGCGAGAATGTAAACACAAGACGGATGTCAAAGCTTGACATGGGATCCATCTTTTACATAAAAAAAATCAATGAAATATTCTGGTCATAGGAAACTATTATGTGAATTATCAAAATTATCAAAATTTAATGCTTTTAACCTACAAAATAATATTTTAGTTACTAAAAAAACATCCAATTTTATTTCATCAAATACTTGTTTCCTTTACACAAATCGTTCAGTACGTTTAGATCAAATTAGAAAGGAAAATTAGGAAGACGACTTTTTGCACAATATTTTTATGGATGAAATACTTAGATTTACAAAATACGGAGCAAAAACAATTTTCTAGATGACTTTAATGTGTACATGCAACAATTCAATGGGTTTAAAAAGAAAATCTTATTTTATATCTGTAGCGCCAAATGGTGCTGAAACTATATTCATAAACTTACATGTTGTTACTTTTTTGTCTTATCTTTAATGTTTTATTCCACTCTTTATAATATACAGGGAGATTCAGAATATACAGGGATATTCAGAATATACAGGGAGATTCAGAATATACAGGGATATTCATAATATACAGGGAGATTCATAATATGCAGGTATATTCAGAATAAACCGTGCGATTCAGAAAATACTGGAAGATTCAGAATATACAGCGAGATTCAGAATTCACATGGAGATTCAGAATATACAGAGAGATTCAGAATATGCAGGGGGATTGAGGGATATTCAGAATATACAGAGAGATTCAGAATATACAGAGAGATTCAGCATATAAAGAGAGATTTAGAATATATAGGGATATGCATAATATACAGGGAGATTCAGAATAAACAGTGAGATTCAGAATATACAGGGAGATTCAGAATATACAGAGAGATTCGGAATATACAGGGATATTCATAATATACAGGGAGATTCAGAATATGCAGGGATATTTAGAATATACAGGGAGATTCAGAAAATTCAGGGATATTCAGAATATAGAGAGATTTTCAGAATATACAGGGAGATTCAGAATATACAGGGATATTTTTTCTTTTTAAACATCTGGTTAAGGTCTATGTATTTTGCATGTTCCTGTATATATTGAGCGGAGAGCTGCCTAATATGGTTTAGGCTGGGTGTGTGTGTTTATCCTGGGGTACCTGGATATATATCTACTGGTTGGCCTGGCCCATTCTTAAACAGATTCTTAGTTTTAATACATCTCTACTCCATGATGCACATGGTACAACGAACCAGTGTTATGTACAGTGAACTACACTAATATGTACCGTACAATTTATTATACCGTGAAGAATTTACAAAAAAGTTAAATGTTTTAAACCTGAAAGTTAAAGGAGATGTCAACCTCAAGACACATGGTTGGATTATACGACCTTGAAGTGACCAAGGAGGGGGGGGGGGGGGAACAATAAACCAGTTAGATGACTCATCGTGTACTGTTCCTTTTAACAATCTATTCTAGTTTTAATCCTCTTCATAGGCAGTACAGTAGGTTTCTAATCACACCAGTGTTTGATAAACTATATTTATTTAAAGTGAGTTGAATCCTGAAATATATTTAAGTGGGCGTTTTCTGTTACCTCAGCATAGGTTCCTAACTTTATGTTACATCTGTTCTCATAAAAGGGACTGTTTACGTTGTTTTATGTGATCCCTAATTCGAAGAGTTCCATGCCCGATTCACAATAGCAACCTTTAAACCTTTATAGTTTATATGATCAAAGATCGTTGTATTTCTACATGGAAAAGGGATAAATTCTGACAGTTTCCTTCTTTGGCACTGTTACAGAGTACTCAGTGATGGACGTTATCAATTTTGCGTTGCAACTCTTTAAATGGAGGGTCAGGTGAAACAACGTTGCTAGTCCCTGTAAACAATTCAATTCCTTTCATCAACGAATATTACTACATTAGTACGCTCTGAAATTTAGACAAGACTTCAATAAAAATATAATATTTATTTTTTATTTTAAAATCGTATAAAGAAAAATTTTAATAATTTGAATAATTTTCAGAGAGAATGGCACAGTGGGATAACCAGCTGGATAGTATGCTTGATGACCTGCACGCTACTGTGCAGAATACATCATACCAAGAGAAACAGGTTCACTGATCTCCATCTTGTACAATCCTACGGTTTAATTTTTGTCCTCTTTCACAATATCATATCGTGGCCATCCCTACAGGAATAACGTTGATTGGGGGATCAAGAATTTATCCTCTAATTTAAAAATGCCTTCATTGGATTGGATATCGAGATCGAGAGTTTAAGATTGATGATACTCATATAAAAGTTTCGACATTTAGGCTTCAGCTTTACCTAACCAACCCTAAACATTTCAAACCTGCAATTCAATTGGCTCTAGATTCAGTTTAAAAGGACTAGTTGGCAAAATCCTGATAGCTCATGGTAGAGGCTAGATAGCATGCTTTTCTTTATTTTTATCAAACTTCTGTTTTAGATTTACGACGAATCTAAACCAGGGCAAAAATTCTCAAAGTAAGTTTTTTAATAATGATAAAGAAAAATATCTAAAATATTAAATCTGTTTGTTCATCATAATGCTTTTTTACTATCATTTTGTTATTTATATTACCATGTTTATAATTGTTTTTGATTTATATTAACATTTTTATAATTGTTTATCAATGGTTACAATTATAATTACAATTTAGACAAAGTTATGAGTTTTCATCTGTTAGTAAACATCAGGGAGATGGGGATATAAGAGGTAGAAATTAATAAACAGAGTCCAAAACTAAAGAATGTGAGAGTTTTTAGTTATTGCTTAACAGAGTCGTAAAATAATTAATTCAGGGTTAAGTTAATCCCAGACTCATATAATACATCATAAAAATAGGTTGTATCAATACGGAAACCTTATTATCTAGAGAATTATGATTGATTAATATAAAATACAATTTTTCTATGGGTTAAATATTTAACTCGTCAATTTCGTTGAGTTGAATTTTTAATCTATAGCTTAAAGTTAAGATTTAATTTAAGTCACGAGCGGCATTTAAGCTGTAACTTTTCATTCTTTAGTTTTGGATTCCGAACAAAAACGATTATAACTTTAAAAAAAATAAAAGGTAAAAACTTTAATTTTGTTAATCCCTTCTAAAAGTCATAATGTGCATCAGATTTCGATGGATTAAGTAAGTTCCTAGATACATTTATCTAAGAGTAAATAATTCCTTTTAAAGAACTCTGAAGTTTTGAACATTCAGACAAATTGGCCAATAAAAGCCAACGAAAAAGTTTTCCATGTGGATACATTGTTTAGGCTAATTAACTGAAAAGTTCTAGCCTCTAACAAAAACCAAAACTAAAAATTCAAATGTAAAAAAAAAAAAAACTATTTCTTAATGCAGGTGGACAGCTAGTGGGAAACCTGCCTAAAAGTCTTGTATCTGATCTGTCAAGTATTGAGAAAGTTAAATCTGTAAACCATACTTCAGTCACTTCCAGTGAAAGGTAAAAAAATTGAAAAACCTGGAATTTAAAGCGACTGTTCTCCATATTGAAATTTGTACTTACAGTTTTTAAAAATATCGCGTTATAGATTAATAGCATCGAATCCCAGCGTTGCCCAAGTTACTCCCACCGTTTACCCGCGCTTGGTCTTAGTTTACGGTTTCGATTTTTTCCCCTACAAAAGGTGACCCACTCAATTTAAAATCTCAAAACCAGGCTAAGAACATTTCCTTGGTTCTCCCGAGTTCATAATTTGAGGCAAATCAGTCATGGGATTCCTGAGTTATGGTCGGTCATACAAACAAACTAACAGATAGTGATTACTACTTATTATTATAGATTAATGCAAGATAAGCTTAAGTTTTAGTGTAAAATCATACTTCATTTTGTTAAAATTTTTATTTTAAATCACTAAACAATCCCTTTCGGAGGAATTTATAACGAGGTAAATCAAGTTTGGCAGAAAATTGGTAAATTGTCAAGAACGATATGTTTTACTTTAAAGAATTTTTATGCTAAGGAAAATGTAAAATGGTGGTTTATGGAAAAGTTGAACAAAATAAAATAAAATTTGAACCTTCTCACGTTTTCTGTAGGTATGAGTATTCCACCTCAAGCTCAATTCAGAAATCATCAACTCATGGCCTCCAGTCCTCTAACCACAGCCTCCAGTCATCAAATCATGGCATCCATTCCTCTAGTCATGGCCTCCAATCCTCTAATCATGGCCTCCAGTCCTCTAATTATGGCCTTCAATCCTCGACTAACACCCAGCAGTCTATAAAGAAGAATATAAATGATCTTGATCATCTGCTTAACAATCTCTCTTCTCATAACTCCTCTAGAGATGTAAGTATTATGCAATTTGATGGACTGAACCAAGATTGTATAATATAATAATAGTATAAGACCTTGGACTGAACTGAAATAATTGTAGAGTTTAAACTTTTTGACCAACATTACCCACCCATGATTCCCCTGACAGAGGGACGTTAAGTTACTTGAAGTCCCTTGGGACAATTAGTAAAATAACCACCTGCTCTATGCGAAGTTTTCATGAAAAAACTTGCGGAATTTATATTTCAAAAGACGATAAAATTGTCTACAACTACTTTTTCGGAAATACAATTTTTTACTAAACCCCGGGTTTCTTGGTAAAGTAAAATTATCTTAAATTTCCTGGTGATTTTTATGTACTTAGCTTCCACTAAAGCTTATGCATCTAATACCCGGCCATGTATGTATTTTTAGTAATTTTGCAAAACATAATTTGAACGTTTATTTTGATGTTCTCAACCATTGTATAGATGTAGAATTTTATGTATTTTACACACCACTTCATTTTCTACAGGCAATTCAAGGTTCAAATGTCGTATTCACACATTAAGTTATGAATTTAAAGGAATGTTTAAAATGTCGTCTTTACTCCAGGCTTCCCCCGCTACTCGACACAGGATAGAGTCTAGCTACCAATCCAACCTTAGTTCAGGGATTTGTCAGAAATCCGAGGAAATCCGGGAGAAACTAATCTCCAACAACAGTCTCTCTAGGTAAATATTTAGTAGTGAAGGTGCTAGTATTCTGAAAACATTTTTTGCACAACTACTCACTCAAAACGTCAAATTTGAGCAAAATTACTTTGTGACCTCTTAGCTCCTCTAGTTCTGATTTTTTGCCGGGCCAGTTGTTATACTGTATACTGTGTGTATATGCTGTAATTTCCAGTTGTTATACTGTATACTGTGTTTATATCAACGAGGTTATAGTTTATAGAGTGATGATGTACGCTAATCAAAAGGTCAATCTGTATATTACAGTACCCGGGGGTGATTTCTGAAAATATTTAAATGGAGATTTGTTTTCCATGTAACTATTAAAAGCCACTACTACTTTATCGTATGCAGGATTAAATTTTCACAGGAAGACGTACTAGCTATTACAGTCTTTTACAGAGCAATATTTCATCGTTAATAAACAGTTCTGAGAAACATGAGTAAAATTAAAGATACAAAACCTCCCCTTACACTTGTACTCCGAAAGCGTACTGCATATTTAATTTTTGTACTGTATCATTAGTCCATAATCTCTTAATATCCTTTATCAGTAAACTACAAGCAGAAATCCGCAAGTCACTTTAAAATAATCATTTTTAAAAGAGAAAACATTCATTCTTGATAAGACTTAGCTTGGGACTCGGATTCACTCTAAAAACGTAAACCTAATTACAGTCCCTTTAAGAATAACCCTTCTTCCCTAGGACATCAAGCTTTAACCGAGGAGATCCCAGGAAACCGGTTTCAACCGGTTCTAGGCCAATCACACCAGGTTTACCACACGATCAGGTGGAGGGGTCGCATCAACCACACCTGCTTCATACCACACATTCTACCACTGCCAGTAGAACTCAGTTCTCAGGTTCTAGATCTAATGTTTCAAATGAATTCCATCCTGTTCATACAACTCCGGACCCTCTTACAGGTAATAATAATATTAATAATAATAATAATAATAATGATAATAATAATAATAATAATACTAATGATAATAATAATAATAATA
>NW_019397309.1:77383-105285 GCF_000591075.1 Eurytemora carolleeae
CAGGGAAGGTTTATGAATGATCAAAATTTCAAATATTTGTCTCCATCAAAATTCGATCTTCATTAAATTTTTTGAAAATTTTGAAAATCCACGAAATTTTTTGTGAAAATCCGCGTATTATTTTTGTTTTGTTTTACGATGTACACAAAGAGAACATGTTCACAATTGATTTAGAAGATGGGCGCGAAGCGCCCTATAAGGCTAGTATGATACAAATAAGGAAGACCACATGTTGTATTGAGTATGAGTCACGTGAAGCCTTTTTAACTCATACTTTGTTAATAAATTGGCATAAAATATCAAAAACAACCTCCCTTCAGTCAAGGTTTTAATTCATGGAAAGTTAATTGCAGTTGCGTATACTCTGTGTACTTATTGAAACCAGTTCTCTCTGGGCGGAATTTGTAAACAAGAATAGACGCATCAGTGTTCGTTTGGTATCAGGGGAGGTTAAATGCATTAAATTTTGAAAATTTTGATAATTCACATAATAGTTTACTATGACCAGAATTTTTCATTAATTTTTTATGTCAAAGATGGATCCCATTTCAGGCTTCGACATCCGTCTTGTTTTTACAATACCGCCCAGAGACAGTACATTGCAGTACAAAAGATGCGTACACCTCTGAAATAACTTTCCTTGCACTAAATAAGATTTGTATAATTTGCTACATAAACTAAAATTTGTATAAGTTGCTACATAAACTAAAATTTGTATAAGTTGCTATATAAACTAAAATTTTATAAGTTGGTACATAAACTAAAATTTGTATAAGTTGGTACATAAACTAAAATTTGCATAAGTTGTTGCTACTTAAACTAAAATTTGTATAAGTTGCTACATAAACTAAAATTTGTATAAGTTGCTACATAAGCTAAAAATTGTATAAGTTTCTACATAAACTAAAATTTGTATGAGTTGCTACATAAACTAAGATTTGTATAAGTTGCTACATAAACTAAAATTTGTATAAGTTGCTACATAAACTAAAGTTTGTATAAGTTGCTACATAAACTAAAATTTGTATAAGTTTCTAGATAATCTAAAATTTGTATAAGTTGCTACATAAATTAAAATTTGTATAAGTTGCTACATAAACTAAAATTTGTATAATTTGCTACATAAACTTAAATTTGTATAAGTTGCTATATAAACTAAAAACGCTTAAAGAATTCTATAAGGTGTAAAGAATCCTTAGTTCTTGTCAAGTATCTTAACTCCCCAAAAACTCCCAAAGAGCTGAAGAATTTAAAACGGACACACATGTCTCATGATGGTTTACTATCCCTGCAAATATGTTTATTCTAATTGAAACCTGGTTTAGTTTGACAGTTTATGGTTTAAAGACTCTCTCTTGATGGTTTAACCTAACATCCTGTTTGTCAAAAATAAATTCAAATCTAAGAGCATGTAAAAATTAGGAAAACATAGAGATGCCAACTATAACAGCAATAGGGGCGTGTATATGGCGAGGGGGTCGATGGACATTGCACCTTCTGAAAGACTTGTGAATCCATAAATATGTTTAAGCTGAGGAAATATAGAAAAAATCAATTCAGAACATTGTTAAAGTTCACAACTACATTGTTAACTTTTTTTAAATTGTTAACATTTTAAGATCGAAACCAAAGTTTAGTTTAAAAATATTATTTTTTTCCCCGAGAAACTTTGTTGTAGTGTCCTTAAAAATTGGCAATAAACTGGGACGAGCAATTGGCAAGTAGGAGCAACTCCTTTAAAGGGAATGTAATCAAAATATCAAGGAGTGTATAGGATTAAAATATGAATCAACAGATGCTACTCCTAGCTGTATCTTTTACAGATACTATTCCTATCTTTATCTTTTACAGATACTACTCCTATCTGTATCTTTTACAGATACTACTCCTAGCTGTATCTTTTATAATTCTCTGTAAAGCGTTGCATATGTAATAAACCTTTAATCAACATAGGATAGAAATAGAAGGGTTCTTAATTATCATCCAGCATCCTATAGTTCTTTATTTTTAGAAAATACTCTCTTTAACATGAATAGAAGTTTAAGGAAGGAATACCTTATAAGACGGTATAAAGTGTCCAGTAAAACCAAAACTTGGTCCAAATGACTTTAACCCTAAAATACTACATGTAGGCTTTTACATTTAGTTTTATTATTGATAAACATATTTTTGACGTTAGTTCAACATTTCGCAATTGCTGTCTTAGAAAAATATGGTCTAGGTGCTCTGTAAAAAATACACGAAACATATATAGAATTATTTTGAACATGGTCCTGCAAAGGAGGGGCAAGGGAGCAGTGCCCCCCCCCCCCTAGAACTCAGAGCTATAACACTTTTCAAATCTGAAACTGAAAAGTGCAGAGCATAAAAAATTAGTTTGCTGTTTGTTTCTGCTAGTTTTGTTTAAAGGAGACATAAAGTAGTACTTGCAAGGTAATTGGACTGTATGTGTACCTTTAAAATATGCAAGAAGCCAAATGTTTGAACTTATAGTTCAAATTTTGCCCCCTCCCCCCTAGAAGCTCCTCGGGGAAAACAATTTTTTTCCGCTTCGCGCATATTTCGCCTCCCCCTATGTTTATTTCTGTGTACGCTTTGATTTTGAATAATTTTTGCTATTCATCGGAACCACTTTTTATATACTATATAAATTTGAACAATTTTTGCTATTCGTCGGAACCACATTGTATACCGTATAAATTTGAAAAAGGACTTGATATTTAATTTAATTTTGTTCAATTAATTCTGTAGTATTTATGATTAAATAAGATTCCTAAGGTTTCCAACGAAATTATTGCTCTTTTGTTTTGCGCAATTTTGTGTACACCTCGAGCAAATTATCGCAAAATTGTGAAAAATTGCTTTGGTTGGAAACCCATCCTTAAACTTTTCCTGCAATAAAAAAGAAATTTTTTTAAACAACTAAAAAATGATATTTGAAATTAAAATTTAATAACAATATGATTTTAGAGACCGGATGAACTGTTGAACAGTTTTGGAGCAAACATTGATCAACGAGAACTAGAAAAGATAAACCAGGTTTAAGGGTTTTGTAATTCTCTTTAAGTTTCTTTTATTTAAAGATTATCTATAAAAAGAATTTATTTTTCCTTCAAGTAAGCTGAAGATATCGTTGAACGATACTTTTCTAAAATACATTTTAAATTCTTTTTTAAAGGATTAATGAGTATTAAAACTTCCCACAAGTAATTGTTTATCTTTAGTTATTATCAATATTTGTAACCAAATCGAAAAAAATGTATCACTCGCTCATTATATCCTTATGTATTTGCAACATGATGGTGTAAAACTTTGTTATTAAAATTTTTCTGCATCAAATAGTCAAAGTTTAAAATATGAAAGTAGTAACACTTAGGTTGAAAAGATATAAGGATTATAAAATTAGAGTTTGGGTGAGTTAGCAGTTTCTTTCATATTGAATTTAGGTTTAAAAATCTTCTACATTTCTTTTTAATTAAAACGATAACTCATCAAAAACTATTTGGCTAATTAAGAGCATGGTTTTGATCTGAACCCAGTCTTAACTCATTCATTTACCAACATTTTAGTAAAAGGTTTCAAATCAAATACAACGTTATACGTTTTCACTAAATCATGGGGTCCGGGCCATTTTTGGAATATCTATATAATAAATATATAAGTTAGCTATAGATGGCCAAACGGCTGGACCAAAATGACAGATTGAGGAAACCCATGGGTACCTTGGGTAACATGGCTAAAAACTACGAATTTATTTTTTCAAAATTCGAAATTTATTTTTTAAGTATTTTTAATATTCGACGGGCAACGCCGGGTACTTTAGCTACTAGATATATTATATTCCAGATAGATGGAAAATAATTGTTAATGTTTCTTATTAAGAACGAGACAGCAACTATGGAGAAGTTAATGGCAGCGTCCTATAAGAAGAATATAGGACAGGATGAGGACCATGTTGAGTACAAGAAAGGTCCTCCTGTCTTCTACCCTACAGGTAAGCGTCCTATAAGAATAATGTAGGACACGATGAGGACCATGTTGAGTACAAGAAAGGTCCTCCTGTCTTCTACCCTACAGGTAAGCGTCCTATAAAAAAATATAGGACAGGATGAGGACCATGTTGAGATGTAATGTTTAACATTTATTTTTACGAAATATTTATGTACAATTGTACAGAGGAGATGTATGAGACGAGGCAGACGGGAATGTACGCCGGGGAATCCGCCAAGATGGCAAAAATGTCCAAGTCCAAGGTTGACAGCGATGAGAAGGGCGGGGCAGCTGTTATCCCCATCTGTCTACCACTCTGCTGTGCTGCTCCCTGTGTTATTTTGTAAACAACTCAGACAGTACGTTTACACGAATTTGCTTCCAACGATATCCCAAATTTTGTCAATTTGAGCAAACCTTTTTCCGAGATAATGTGCCATTTAGTTTTAAAACTTTCCATTACGCTGTTTTTTCAGTGGAACTATTTTCGTCTTTGCCATTTCTTTTGATATCATATTCCACTAAGGGTTTATATTTGTAAAGAAAACAACTGCAATTTGCATTTTTCAAATTACTTTTTCAAATTAAAAGCAAAAGTGAGGAAAATCACTCCACTATTTCTTAGTTCTTAAGGTGTCCCACAAAACATGACATGTCTTCTTATGTATACTGTATTAGATATTTAAGATTTTTTGCCGTCTATTTCGTTAGAAAATCTTTTTTTTCAAATATACTATACTTTGAAATCAATTTTACAGAAATATTATTGCCACATAACAGTTTTTTATTAAAGACATTTTAAACTATTCACCAACTGTCATGTTTCGTGGGACACCATGTATCTCTATAGATTTAAAAGATTTAAAAATCTTTATTAATATTGTTAAACAAATTGTTAACTTATAGATTTAAAAGAGTTTATTGTAATTTAAAGACACTATTTTAATAATTTAATTTAATTTTAAATCAAAACTATTTACAAATAAAGTGGCAATGACAAAGAAATGTGATGTTTCAGGTGTAAATATAACATATTTAACATACTAATATTGTAAACTAATTTTTTGTACAAAATCTATGGTGCTAAAAAATAATAAGGTATTTGTACATCCTGTATATAATTTCAATAAAAAATCTTAAAGAATGTCTCTTTGTAATATAAATCTAGTTGATGTTGCTAATATAAGGAAAGGTATGGGTAGTACAGTCCAGCAGTACTCAGGGAGGGAAAACTCTTTTTTTTCATAAAAAATATTTTTTTATTTTTTGTATTCAGTCGAGAAAATAAATTTTAAAGACAAAATATGGGAAACAATTTTTTTTGGTGCTTCTCTTGTTTTTGTAAAGTGATTAGTCGAACCGCCTTGTTGAAAGGAGTCGCTCCCATGTCAGTTAGTTAAGTTAGTGAAATCATAAATCTAGTTCAAGTCTCAGATTCACTCTTGTCAGATGAAAACTATTCTTTTTTTTATACTTCTTCACTTTTCACCATGTCACCCTAGCCCTAGTCAATTTAAAAATGAAACCAGGTGAATAAATTATTTGAATAATTCAAAAAACTTTTTGTTATAAATCTATAAAACATAATAATTTCTTTGTTTCAATATTTTGAGTGAAAAAAAGGTTTTAACCCAGCAGACGAAAAAGATCCAGGTAAATAAAAATTATTAAATATTTTTCACTTCTTAAAGGGACTGTTCACTTTATTATAAATGACTCCTAACTTAAAGAGTAAAGCATGTCCAATTCACTATGCTAATGCATTTTACCTTTGTCTGATATAAAAACCTAACTTAATCTGGACAATTATAATCACGCGAGGGTGCCAATTCATATAAGGAGGGTGTCCATAACGTCAATAATAATACAGAACCAAACATTATATGAGGTGTGAGTTTTTTAATTAAAAAAAAAAATTAAAAATACTCATAAGGAAAAATTACGTTTCTACATTTGTTTGCAAAAACAACGAAGACTTTGCATATTTTTAAAAATATTCAAAATTTTGTTATTTGGAAACCAACTGATTTTGTTATATTTGGAAACCAACTAATTTTGTTATATTTGGAAACCAACTGATTTTGTTATATTTGGAAACCAACTGATTTTGTTATATTTTGGAAACCAACTGATTTTGTTATATTTGGGAAACCAACTGATTTTGTTATATTTTGGAAACTGATTTTGTTATATTTGGAAACCAACTGATTTTGTTATATTTGGAAACCAACTAATCTATATATAAGTTTGGCTTGTCTGTCTGTTTGTTTGTTTGCTTGTCTGTCTGTTTGTATCCAATAAACGTCAAAACGACTGAACCGATCGGGCCCAAATTTTTTGTGGGACATCTAGGGACCCCAGGGAAGGTTTATGAATGATTGAAATTTTAAATATTTGTCTTCATCAAAATTCGATCTTCATTAAATTTTTTAAAATTTTGAAAATCCACGAATTTTTTTGTGAAAATCCGCGAATTATTTTTGTTTTGTTTTACGATGTACACAAAGAGAACATGTTCACAATTAATTTAGAAGATGGGCGCGAAGCGCTCTCTAAGGCTAGTTTTGTTATATTTAGAAACCAACTGATTTTGTTATATTTGGAAACCAACTGATTTTGGAATTCACGCAACAAGCTATATAGTGTCTCATGAAAACTTAATAAATAAATCATAATAATAATAAAAATCAAGTTTCCGTTAATGCTGCGCTAATCACATGTTTATTGTAAAATATCCCTTTATCTACAATATTGTAACTTCTTTTATATTTAGAACTGTAATTACATCGCAGAAATTGAAGCATTTTCAAAAATAATTTATATTTGCTTGCGCAAGAAATACTTCGAGGATGAAGATATTATCAAAAGGAAAAAGTCACAATTAATTACGTTTTTCATATTTACATATTTTTGATATTTAACGATGCACGATTTATAACGGTACCGTTAAAAGTTTTGTCTGCTCAAGTATGAATTCTATCAATGTTAGTAATTTGGAAATTGTGGTTTCTCTGCAAAAATGACTTGAGCAATTTTACTGTAGGAATATAGATATGGGAATTATAATAATTTAAAAAATTAGAAAAATTAGAAAAAAGACAATATCTTCCACATTACTTCCCAGATAAAGATTTCAAGGGTACCGTTGTAAATCGAACATCTTTCTATAAATAACGCTTAAAGTCCCTTTAAACGATTTTTTAGTATGTTAAAGGGAGTGACCGGCAATGCATGGTAGTTGAACTGAGAATGTAGTATTGTGGAGAAATTCTTTAGGATTTATTTGAGACATATAAAACGTTTTAATGATGTATAATTACTGAGTTGCTAGAGGTTACGTTTTGAGAATCAATTTTTTAAAATTAGTTAATAATGACGAAAAAATGTAACACAAATTCTACGGTAAACTAATTAGTTGTTTAGGAGCAGATTGAGAAAATAAAAACTAACTCTTAAATCATCGAATATAAGTAATTTTATTCAGTTATTAGTTTCTGTAATCTCTCATTCTTCACAAACATTTTCTGCAGATTTTCTGAAATTTTTATTGAAAAGACGACATATGAAGAATTTGTAAAAATCTGCGAACAAATTCGTAAAGAATAAGAAATTCAATATAATGATGAAAAAGAAATAATTGATTCTAACATTGATTTATTGAAAAATATCTATTGAGAAATATGTTCCTAAATATCTAATTAGTTTACTGTAGAATTTGTGATACATTTTTCGTCGTCGTTATTTGATAATTAAAAAAAATCGATTTTTAAAACGTAACCGCCCAAATTCATAATTTTAAACGTCGGCTTCGCGCTCAAACTCAGTAATTATACATCATTAAAACGTTTTATATGTCTCAAATGAATCCTGAAGCATTTCATCACAGTACTACATACTCCGCTCAACTACCATACATCGTTTGGACAGCTTATTATAGTATTTAAATATTTATTTCTAAAATACAGTTTAAGTTTAACGTTCTATATGTTGCAAACATACAAGGTGGGGTTATTTTTTTACATAAGCATCGTTAGTGAATAAAACAAATTTTAAGGTTTATATATAATTTTTTTTTTATTTTAAACTAGTTTAGTATAAATATGTTTTAAAGATTATGCATGTTTGGTTTTATCCTTTTATTTATTTTATTTTATCGGTGAAAAAGGATTAAACCAACTATATGCTTAATCTTTAGATAACCAAGATATCCCTTTGTATATTTTGAATACAAAAAAAACTTGGTTTCTGTAGAAAAATTTGAATGTTTTCCCCCGGGGTAATCATGGGTTCCCTAAAAAAAATTCAGACAATTCGTTCCAGTATTGTGACGTTCTGTATTGCAGAGAGTACAAGGATATCCCTATGTATGTTTATGGAAACATGAACAGAGATATCCTTGTTACAATGTTTACTATAAATGTGACGTTTTGTATTGCAGAGAGTACAAGGATATCCCTATGTATGTTTATGGAAACATGAACAGAGATATCCTTGTTATAATGTTTACTATAAATGTGACGTTTTGTATTGCAGAGAGTACAAGGATATCCCTATGTATGTTTATGGAAACATGAACAGAGATATCCTTCTTATTAAGTTTACTCTAAATGTGACTGTGCTGTACTCTAGAGAGTACAAGGATATCCCTATGTATGTTTATGGAAACATAAAGAGAGATATCCTTGTTATAATGTTTACTATAAATGTGACGTTTTGTATTGCAGAGCGTACAAAGATATCCCTATGTATGTTTATGGAAACATGAACAGAGATATCCTTGTTATAATGTTTACTATAAATGTGTATGTACTGTACTGCAGAGCGTACAAAGATATCCCTATGTATGTTTATGGAAACATGAACAGAGATATCCTTGTTATAATGTTTACTATAAATGTGTCTGTACTGTACTGCAGAGCGTACAAGGATATCCATTTGTATGTTTATGGAAACATGAACAGAGATATCCTTGTTATAATGTTTACTATAAATGTGACTGTACTGTACTGCAGAGCGTACAAAGATATCCCTGTGTATGTTTATGGAAACAAAAATAAAAAATCTAAGTTGTCCCTGGCTAGGTAAGGGAATAATAAATAATTAATAAATAGATAAATTTTATGTTTTGTAAAGGCATCTTTTGGATTCAAATCCTGCAATTAAGAATTTGCTTAATTTTTTTCTCATTTTTTTGAACTTTTTTAGACCACATTGCAGGATAAAATCTGGTTAAAATAGAAAGGTCCTTTTTCAAAAATCCGAACCATAAATTATAAAATAAGTAATTATATTTGAATGATGAAATATTCAGGCTAAAGCTTGGATATGTGGATGGATATGTTTTAGGAGAAGAAATGTCAAGGTATCAGTATTAAGTATCAACTCTTCAAAAAACTTTAGAAAAATGTCTGAAAATTTATTAATTTGAATTATTTGTTTCAGTGTGAGCGGTTATCTTGTAAACTCAACCTTCTTTGGTTATTTAATAGTTCAGAACCAAATCATTTTCATTGATCCTGTCAAGGTATATTTTCATTGATCCTGTCAAGGTATATTTTCATTGATCCCGTCAAGGTATATTTTTATTGATCCTATCAAGGTATATTTTCATTGATCCTGTCAAGGTGGTTTATTTTTATTGATCCCGTCAAGGTATATTTTCATTGATCCCGTCAAAGTATATTTTCATCCTGTCAAGGTATAATTTCATTGATCCTGTCAAGGTATATTTTTATTGATCCTATCAAGGTATATTTTCATTGATCCTGTCAAGGTTTATTTTCATTGATCCCGTCAAGGTATATTTTCATTGATCCCGTCAAGGTATATTTTCATCCTGTCAAGGTATAATTTCATTGATCCTGTCAAGGTATATTTTTAACAACAATGGAAACAATTAGCCGAATCATTCTGAGCTGAGAACTTTAGTGTTTGATACTCATAGTCTCTATTGTTCGATCTTGATATCCAGTGTGGGGACATTTAGTTCAAGGATTTATGCATGATCTCTTCATTTCTGTCATTCCTCCAGGGCACTATTAACTTGCGGGATATTGAAAAAGATTAGATTAATCTGCAGATTAACAACAAGATCAAGCTTTGATCTCGATATCCACAATACAAAAGTTTCCAGCTCAGGTCGGAAATCATAAAATTTGTTACGGAGAAAATGTTCTTTTGTTCTAAAATTCAGTTTGAATTCATTCTTTTTACATTTTTGATATTTTTCAAACGGACACGGATTCCAACTTTAATTTTAGGTTTAAAATGTCCAGTATAGTTTTAAATTTCCTAGATTTAATAGATATATATTTTTTTTTTGGGGGGGGGGGGGGTTGGGGAGAGGGGGGGACCGTATATAGACTGCAATTAAATTTTTATTTCTTTATTAGGTTACCACCAGCTTGTTCAATATTGCACAGAATAGCTCTGGTATGTTTATTATAAATAATTTATATATACTTAGATTGGGCTGTAAATAAATAAAGAACAAGTTTGAAGAAAATACAATAAAAATACCTTTAAAAAATTATTTGATTTTAATAAATTTAGTTGATTTCTGTTTTTTAATTTCTATGAAACATAATTGTATTTTTACACGAAAATAAGACTTTAAAGAAAATTTAAAAAATATGACTTGGGCTGCATATGAACACCCACGTTTCTTAATCTACGCGAAAGGGCCGGTTAAAGGGACCATTTGCGTAAATTCAAGTGACCCTCCATACAAAAATGGCAATGTTCGATTCACATATGAATTAGATATCAATGTTTATTATTTTAAACTTAGAAATTTTGGTTATCTTTAATCGCGAGTTTCTCTACAAAAGTGAATCATTTCTACTGGAGAAAAAAATAAGAATTATCCGATTTAAACCTTAAAACACGACGATATCTTCCACATTATAGATCAGATAATGGTTTTCATGGGTATTGTTTCAAATTAGGCCTTGCCATCTTTGCATGGAGGGTCACTTGAAATTATGGATTTATCTCGTCTCTGCAGGGGTATTTAATTTTAAATGAAATATCGAAGTCTACACTGATAAAAATTGTGTTTAAGGTAGAACCAAAACCGTAAACAGTAGAACAAGAAGATCCCAGGGTTCGAAAACTAATTCAAGAAATGAGACAGGTTCGGAAAATTCCACAGTTCCGGAAAATACAAACGGCAACAAAAATAGCACAGATTCCGAAAATATAACAACAAATCCCGAGAAAACCATTAGTTCCAAAAATTCAACAGATTACAAGAATACTTCCAAGGATTTCAAAGATTCTAAAGATATCACAAAAAATCCTGCAAGCCCTGAAAATGTTATAGAATCTGAAAATGTTAAAAGTTCCGAAAAAATGCTACGTGAACAGATTACTGCCGCGGGAAAGACAAATAACATTACGAAATTAGAGAATTCCATTGGAGCCAACATGTCAAAATCCGGAAACGGTTCCGGAAACAACGCAAGTTCCAAAAACAGCACAATTCCAAGTTTCCAAAAAGCCACAAGAATTAATAAAGACGATAGTTCCATAAACCCCATCAAGAAACTTTTGGAAAACCACGTAAAGGATTCCGAAAATATTGCAAATGTTGTCAAGAGTCAAGAAAAAAGTTCCGGAAACACATCAGGTTCGAAAAATATGAACAGCACCACGGAAAAGTTTGCCAAACCAAATCAGAAGAAGTGTTCTCTTTCCTTGATAGCAGACGATCTATTTTTTCAGGTATTTGATCGCCAAGGCTTAATTACATGATTACAAAGGCTTAATTACTTGATCAGAAAGGCTTGATTACTTGATCACAAACGCTTGATTACTTGATTACAAACGCTTGATTACTTTATCACAAACGCTTGATTACTTGATCACAAACGCTTGATTACTTGATTACGAACGCTTGATTACTTTATCACAAACGCTTGATTACTTGAACGCTTGATTACTTTATCACAAACGCTTGATTACTTGATCACAAACGCTTGATTACTTGATTACAAACGCTTGATTACTTGATAACAAACTCTTGATTACTTGATGACAAACGCTTGATTACTTGATCACAAAGACTTGATTACTTGATTACAAACGCTTGATTACTTGATCACAAACGCTTGATTACTTGATCACAAAGGCTTAATTACTTGATCACAAACGCTTAATTACTTGGTCACAAAGGCTTGATTGCTTGATCACAAACGCTTGATTATTTGATCACAGAAGCTTGATTACTTGATCACAGAAGCTTGATTACTTGATCACAAAGGTTTGATTACTTGATTACAAACGCTTGATTACTTTATCACAAACGCTTGATTACTTGATCACAAAGGCTTGATTACTTGATTACAAACGCTTGATTACTTGAGCACAGAAGCTTGATTACTTGATCACAGAAGCTTGATTACTTGATCAAAGAAGCTTGATTACTTGATCACAAAGGCTTGATTACTTGATTACAAACGCTTGATTACTTTATCACAAACGCTTGATTACTTGATCACAAAGGCTTGATTACTTGATCACAGAAGCCTGATTACTTGATCACAGAAGCTTGATTACTTGATCACAAAGGCTTGATTACTTGATTACAAACGCTTGATTAATTTATCACAAACGCTTGAT
The DNA here is from genome assembly GCF_000591075.1 of Eurytemora carolleeae. Lineage (NCBI taxonomy): Eukaryota > Metazoa > Arthropoda > Copepoda > Calanoida > Temoridae > Eurytemora > Eurytemora carolleeae. Next base: position 89,996 of record NW_019397309.1, read on the forward strand.
TACTTTATCACAAAGGCTTGATTACTTGATCACAGAAGCTTGATTACTTGATCACAGAAGCTTGATTACTTGATCACAAACGCTTGATTACTTCATCACAAAGGCTTAATTACTTGATCACAGAAGCTTGATTACTTGATTACAGAAGCTTGATTACTTGATTACAAAGGCTTTTAAGAATTCAAGAATTATTTTATTTGTTGATCAAATAAAAAAGGCGTAAGAGAAAAAAGTAAAAGTTTTGTCTATATGTGATAAATGTGGTACTTTTCCTTGCCTTTTTTGAAACTCCGATTTCATCATTATGATACAGGGTGTCCCACGAAACATGACAATTGGTAAATAGTTTTGAATGTCGTATTCCATACACTGTATTAAATATTAAAAGCTGTTTGCAATTTATTTCGTTTAAAAAATCTTTTGCTCAAATATTTTTTACTTTGAAATTAATTTTACTATGATATTACTCCTATATAATATTTTTATTATTGTCTTTGGTATTAAACAACTTAAAAAATTATGGAAGAAGACATTCTCTATTTACCAACTGTCATGCTTCGTGGGACACCCTGTAACTGACTAGACTTTAAGAAAGCTTTGCGCTCCTTTTTTAAATAACAACTCTAACTTTTAACTTTTGATTTTAAAGCCGGATTTTTTTCGTTCTCCAAACTCTTATCCTCATATCTTTACAAACTGATTTTATATTTAAATTCGGTTATATCAATAAGTAGTAGTTTAAAATACATCAAACTACTTTGTGACGAGTAATTCCAGTTTCTTTATCTGACTGAATTTGGTTAATTAATACAAAAAGTAGATGTAAAGTGAGTGTTCGCATAAATGACCTAAATGCAAAAATGTCATGGCATTCTCAATTCACAACCTTTATCTGCTGAATGATGTGGAAGATATCTTTATTTCTCGAAGTTTGTAAGTGTTTATTTCAAATAGTTCTGCAGTAAAAATGCGCAAGTCCCTTTTGTAGAGAAACCACAATTGAAAATAATTAGTTTTTAAACATTGATATCTAATTTATACTTGATCAGACAAAACTTCTAAGGGTACCATTGTGAATTGGGCATTGACATCTTGCATGGAGGGTCACCTAAAATTACGCTTAGAGTCCCTTTAAATAAACTGTTTAAAATGTTTATCAGGAGGTTGGGAACGGATCCTTGAGGAACACCATAATGATTATGCTCTACTACGTCAAGGAGGCAAATACCATTTTCCAAACAAAAGTAGGAAAATTTCAAAACAAACCATTTTCTCATTAAACATGAAAAATTAAAATAAGTATTTAAGGATTTTGATAATGACGGAAAAAGTGACTGCGTTGGTTTTGAGGTATATGTATTTTTACAAATATGTTTATAAAATTTATGCTATTTAAAAAAATATTTTTTTGTGTCAAAAAGTACATTTTAATTTTCTAAAGGTTTTGGCCGGATAAATTGGCTTTTTTCTCTAGCCAAAGTTATCTTTGAAAAGTAAATAGCAATATTTAGTTTACCCTGAAATCACCCAAATAAGTAAACGGTCCTTTTAGCTATCCTTAAATATATTCTAGGTTTTTTCTATACCTATCCTTGAATATATTCTAGGTTAGTTCTATGCCTATCCTTACATATATCCTAGGTTAGTTCTATACCTATCCTTAAATATATTCTAGGTTAGTTCTATACCTATCCTTGAATATATTCTAGGTTAGTTCTATACCTATCCTTAAATACATTCTAGGTTAGTGCTATACCTATCCTTGAATATATTCTAGGTTAGTTCCATAACTATCTTTGAATCTGAAAGTTCGAGCAGTAATATTCTGACTAAAAACTATCCTTCACCAGAGGATTTTCTTCGCAAGTTCTCTAGGTTAGGGGTATCAAAAAAAAACATTATTAATTTTTATTATTATTATCATTATTTTATTTATTACTACGATAAGTTTTATCGAAACATTTGAAAATACAGATATTAAACCAAATATGGATCAGAGCATGGGCCAAAAAAATGTCTGTGACCCCCCTTGGCAACATTTCCCCCCCCCCTTTTAAACCCCATTTTTTGAAAAAAATACCTTTTTTAACTACAGTGAATCCATGATATATGAATACATTGACCGTCATAAGTTTTTTTTTGATAATTCTAAAAAAACTTCTTTTTATTTCTAATTCAAGGTTAATTAATAGCACTGAAATATGAATGCAATTGTAATATTGATCTCATTTTTCCGCGGCATTTGATCTTAAATATGTAATACGACATTATAAAAAACTCTTGGTATTTATTCATATATCTGGGATTAACTGTATGTAAACTATTCGATCATATACACACTTCCATATAACAAGTGTTGTAGTATTGATTAAAGCTTTTTTTAATGAAAATTTTTTCGTCAAGGGCAAAAGTAAGATTTTATAGTATTTTACTATGGATATTCATATAAAGAAACCCTCGCTGTGCCAGGTATAACTTTAATAAATACTGTCTGGGACTTCTCTTCACAAGCAGAGTGTTCGAAGGTAAGCTTAAGGTACTTTAAGTAAGCGTAATTTCATGTGATTCATCATGTAAAAATGATAATGTCCAAATTTTTAACTTGTCCTGAAAGCTTTGTCTGATCTAGTGTGAATTTGATATCCTTGCTTTTTTTGCCTGTTCATTTTTATTGCGTATTTATTACGTACAAGAAACAATGGAGAAATTAGCATAATTAATGAAAAATCGACGGTTATCCTTCCTATTATTGATCAGTTTTTATATATCTCCAGATTTGGTGCTAGGGTTATCCTGGAGGGGTAATCCAAAACCTGGAGGGGTTGGGGGCATCTGTCAACAAAGAACCAGGTTTACAATATTAATTATAACTAGCTGAAGGGCCCGGCATTGCCCGTGAAAATAAAAAAAAATTTTTTTTTTAATATTTAAAAGAAAAATATATTGCCCACAAAAAATGTAAGCCCATTAGGTCGAGCCGTTTGGTTGGCTAGAGACAACATATATGTTTCCCGTGGAAAAATAAATTGAAAAAAAAAATTTTGAAACAAAAAAAATTGAAGAAATATTTTTTAAATTATTTTTAGCCTAAAACCCCCGCCCCCCCCCCCCGGCCACCCATGAGTGTCCACAAAAAATTTCAGCCCAATCGGTCCAGCCGTTTGGCCGGCTATACAAGCTTGCAAATTTAAAATTGACATTAATTTTAGGCGTAAATATTCCAAATTTTGCCATTTTTATGTTAATTGGATCCTGATAAATTAACAAACAAGTCCGATACTTACTTTAAAAATAAATGCATTAATATATCAAAACTTTAAAGGGTTCTTTGAAAATTAGGATTTAGGATGGATCATGAAAAAATTATGAAAATATACCCTATGGCAACGTCTAGACTAATGATAATCTTAAAAACTTGAAAAAAATTAACAATTTGATTAAGGTACAACGAAGATAATAAAACGTATAGTTTTAATTCTCTGTTTGTAACCTTCAAATCAAAACAACAATCCAGGCAAGAGAATTTTATCTTTAAATTATTTATTTTAATATTTTTCTGACAACATAAACTTTGATTTTTTACATATGAAAACTCAGTGCATTTTCATAAAAGTTTTAAACTTTAAAAAATTTAGAATACCAATCAGAATGTTTAGAATACCAATCAGAATGTTTAGAATACCAATCAGAATATTTAGAATACCAATCAGAATGTTTAGAGTACCAATCAGAATGTTTAGAGTACCAATCAGAATGTTTAGAATACCAATCAGAATGTTTAGAGTATAACCAATCAGAATGTTTAGAGCACCAATCAGAATGTTTAGAATACCAATCAGAATGTTTAGAATATCAATCAGAATGTTTAGAATACCAATCAGAATGTTTAGAATACCAATCAGAATGTTTAGAGTATAACCAATCAGAATGTTTTTAGAGTACCAATCAGAATGTTTAGAATACCAATCAGAATGTTTAGAATACCAATCAGAATGTTTAGAATACCAATCAGAATGGCTGTTTTGAACCTTGTACATGAATTTATGCATGGTTTTGGTAAGATATCAGATTTTTAGATTTTACTGAACAAAATCAAATAATTAAATCTTATTTTTTCAAATTTTAAAGTATATTTTGGCCATTTTTACCGTTCAACTTTCAAGTGACCCTCCATGCGGAGTTGGCAGCGCGCGATTTACAACGGTACCTTTAAAAGCTTTGTCTGATCAAGTATAAATTAGATATGCATGCTTTCATTATTTAAACTGTTTATTTTCATTTGTGGTCTTTCTGTGAAAGTGACTTTCGCATTTCTTACTTTTTGATCATATTCAGGGTTCAAGGGCACTGTTGTAAATCGGGCATTGCTATCTTTGCATGCAGGGTCACTTAAAATTACGCGTATAGTCCCTTGAAGTTAATGTACTTAAAAACTGTACAAGGTGCTAAACATGACTCTGACGGTCCACCATGTACTCCTACAGATTATCTACAAAACGGAAGGTACAACGTACGTACATTTATGTTCAAAATAAATAAAAGTTTAAATTTTTAATTTTTCCTCCAGAAATATGTATTAAGCAGACATAAGACTAAGTTTATCCATTCAGATCATTGTCGTTAATAAAGTCTTATTCTTGTGTTTAAAGCGACTGTAATCGTAATTTAAGTGAGACTCTATACAACGATAGCAATGCCAATTTACAACGGTACCCTTGAAACCTTAATCTGATCAGAAATACTGAAGTTGTTGATCAGACAAAGCTTTTAAGAGTACCGAATTGTAAATCAGGCATTGCCATCTTTGCATGGAGGGTCATTTGAAATTTCGCTTACATTCCCTTTAACAGGTTTATGATGTCAAAATATTCTAACAATGGAAGAAAACATAACCATCAAACATTATCCTCCTGCTCTCAGGTATATTTAACATTATCCTCCTGCTCTCAGGTATATTTTACATTATCCTCCTGCTCTCAGGTATATTTAACATTATCCTCCTGCTCTCAGGTATATTTAACATTATCCTCCTGCTCTCAGGTATATTTATAACATTACTCCTGCTCTGAAGTATATTTAACATTATCCTCCTGCTCTCTGGTATATTTAACATTATCCTCCTGCTCTCTGGTATATTTAACATTATCCTCCTGCTCTCAAGTATATTTAACATTATCCTCCTGCTCTCAGGTATATTTAACATTATCCTCCTGCTCTCAGGTATATTTAACATTATCCTCCTGCTCTCAGGTATATTTAACATTATCCTCCTACTCTCAGGTATATTTAACATTATCCTCCTGCTCTCAGGTATATTTAACATTATCCTCCTGCTCAAAGGATTAAAGGATTAAAGGAACTGTTAGGATATTTTAATGAATTGTTAAGAATTAATTACTGAATACAGATTTTATTTTCACCAGATTTAGCCAAAAATAATTATTCTTTTTCGCAAAAAGCAAAAAAAACAGTACCTTAATTGAGCAACTTTGAAACGTAAACAATTTGTAAATACTTATATTTAAAAGAGTTGTGAACTGTGATCAAAACATATTTTGTTTAGATAAAAAATATGTTTTGTTTAGATAACAAAATATCTAAACTTTTCCACTGATATTCTAGGTTTTGAGATGATTTAATTTTAATCCTTCAATTTACGATCAAATTTATCATATATCGCCTTATTCTCCTCATATATTTGTAATTTATATATCTGCGATATATCCTTGATAATCTAGTTATTAAATCACTATGTAAAAAAATTAAATCAAAATTAGAATTTTGAACAGTTCTAAAACTGCGATTTCTTTTCTTTACATTTTTATCTTTATTTTTCTTGTTGTTAAGGAATCTGTTAAAAACGTTCTGAATGCTGAACATCGAACAAAATGTTTAAAGGTAACATCTGATGCTAATTCAATAGGCTTTTAGGGCGCTTCGTGCCACATTTTATATCAACAATTTTACTGTTTAAATGTTGCTCTTCAAGGTTCCCATTTATCCGGAGAACTTTAAAATAAACTGTTTTTTTTATGGTATTTAATCTTAACATTTGGATAATATTTTGTAGGAATATTCTGATACTTTCTGTGGTAACGGAATATTAGAGGAAGGAGAGGAATGTGATTGTGGAGATAATTTTCAATGTTTACTGAGGTACTGGGTACACTGCATAATATATAGGAATAATCAGGGGTTAAGGGACTGTTAAGGTAAACTGGAAGGTGTTATAGGCTGAAGCTTAAACATTTTTAAGTTGATCGCGTCCGATATTAGTTCTATCTGATGTCCTTGTCTCGAGAAACTGATTTAAACTGTGTCAAAGTTATACCAAATCTCGTATGGCCGTCGGAGCCGTTGGTGACAATTCCGGTCACATGATACAGACATTGCCACGTGACCAGATACTGCACCGCCTTTGGTGGAACTTAAGGTCATTTGATACATAAAAATTAATATTCTATTTAAATTATAATACGAGTTTAGGAACCTCTGGGTAATCGTAATTTCAGACTAGTTGCGTATTTGCTGAATATGATCTGTTTAAAACTTTGATTCACATACCAAATCTCATATATATTAGTTTTGGCATAACTTTGAAGTAGTTTTAAATCAATTTCTTGATACAGGGACACCAGCACAATCTCAAGAATGACGAGGATCAACCCAGACTGAAATATATTTTCAATAAATGTGGAACTAACATCTACTTTTTTTACTCTACAGAGGTTTGGTCCATCACCATCACCGAATTTTACAACTAATATTGGTCGTGATCAACTCCTAAAATTTTTACGCTTCAGCCTATACCCCCTTTCATTTTACCATAACAGTCCCTTTGGGATCCCATTTCATGTTAAAAAAATGGATCCGGATCCAGGTTATGGACGTTTTTGTATTTATTGATTTATAACAACAGAATTTTTAAACTATTTTTGTTCTTTTTCCGCTTATTTTTAGGCTAACAACTTGATAAACCATTTGGAACGGAAGAAATTTTTAATAATCTCGCTTTTTAACGGATTTGAGAGGAGAAAGTTCTTTTTTTACAGTGTTTGGTTGATATGTTGCCCCTTGAATCCGGATCCCGGATGCCAAAATGTTGCGGATCCGAATCCTAAGCACTGGCCAAATAATAAAATAAAAAATTCTTGAAAATTATAATAGAATTACAGGATGTCTATGTGATTTACTCAAATGAATTCTGGAAAGTGTTATCGTACAGTACTGCACTGTACTAAAATGCACTGTACTGTACTGTACTGTACTGTACTGTACTGTACTGTACTGTACTGTGCTGTACTGTACTGAACTGTACTGTACTGTACTGTACTGTACTGTACTGTACTGTACTGTACTGTACTGTACTGTACTGTACTGTACTGTACTGTACTATTCTGTGCTGTACTGTATTGTACTGTACTGTACTGTACTGTACTGTACTGTACTGTACTGTACTGTACTGTACTGTACTGTACTGTACTGTACTGTACTGTACTGTACTGTACTGTACTGTACTACACTATTCTGTGCTGTACTGTATTGTACTGTACTGTACTGTACTGTACTGTACTAAACTGTACTGTTCTGTACTGTACTGTACGGTACTGTTCTGAACTGTACTGTACTGTTCTGTACTGTACTGTACTAAAATAATTAAAGCAGAACAAGAAAAAAAACGAAAGTTACTAACATCTTTAAAATGTTTTTATTAATGCAATGAGAAATTTGTTTAGTGGATCGACCTGTAATACACCTTCAGGAGGGGCAGGGAATCCTTGTTCATTTAGGTAACAAACAAAAAAAACTGTACATTGTAAAAATTTGTAACACATTCCTTAATAACAAGCGACTTTAAGTATGATTCTTTTTTCAGAAAATGAAACACAGTCGGAAATCTTCCTTTTTTAAACTACTAAATGTTAACTCAAGTTTTTATTTTTAAAATAATTTCCAAAAGTACACTAATTAATGCTTTTTATAAAAATAGAAATAAACGAAATAAAAATAATTACTGCACCAACATTGGATGTAGAAATACAGACAGAGTTATCATTAGAACCTGCAGAGACGACTTCACAGAATCTATTAAGTCTGTTCCCCTGCCCCGGCAGTCATGGTTCCAGCTAGGGTTTTCATTTGCAAAACTTTTGCTCAATTTTAGCGAAAGAGAGTGAATTTTTTGCTTATGATGCGCGAAAAAATTGCCTTTTGCGCAAAATTGCGCTATTCTGCTTTTAATTAATTTTGTTTTGCGCAATTTTACGGGACATTTTCTCATTAAAAGGTTGATTAAAGGTGCCAATTGTATATATTAGTTATCTATAACATTGAACTTTTTGGTATATATTTGCATTGCTTAAAAAGGAACAGTTTACTTGCCTATTAATAATTACTGATTTGTGAGGTAAAATCCAAAGGCCATATTTGATTAATTTTTGATTCTCAATTTGAAGTTTTTGTAACTAAAAGTAACCAATTCAAAATAGCATAATCATAATTTTGTTTGTGCCTAAGTTTCTTAATAAACCTTCAGTTGTTTGATTCTGTGCTGAAACTTTCAATTTTGGTTTTAAAGATATTTTTTTTGCGTACAAATTAACGTTGCACAAAAAATATCGTTATTTCGTGGAAACCCTGGTTCCAGCATTTGTTGTTTTGTAAAATCATATATGGTAAACTTATTACTTCCAAAGGTCTTTATTCAAGGCAGTAGAACATATTTACCAATTTACAGGTCACTTGTCTCACTCCTCATTTTACAAATAATCCCGTTTAGGGTGGTTAATCGTTTTTAAGGGGGTTTAGGACTCGTGAGAGGTTACACAAAAATTATAGACCCTGAATGAAAATATTTGCAAAAAATTAACCAGAATCAACCCAAAAAAAAAATACTTTGTTTGGTTCGTATTTTTCATATTTTTACTCCGAATGAAGATATTGCAAAGTTTAACAGAATACAATCCAATCTTGCCGAATGTCTGAGAGCAGTACTGGAGAATCCAGAGTAGGATGACTGGGCCGGAGAAATCAAGGAAATAGAAGAGGCTATTGAGGCCATCATCCCTAATCTCTCTTTATCACAGCCGCGCGAGAGAGTGTGTGATGTGGCTATTGGAGCAGTTATTATACAATATAGAAATGTTGGTAGTTTTAAAGTTTATAAAAACGAGCCATGACGATTAACAACTGTACCTGTATTATTAATCTATGTAATGAAGTAGTAATCTCTGTATGTTTGTATGTCCGATCGTAACTTATAACCCCCTTGAGCAAATTGCCTCAATTTTTGATGGGACCTTGGTAGAAACACGAAAATGTTCTGAATTTGGTAATTTGTCGACTTTTACTGGGAAAGGTTAGATTTTAGGAAAAGCTGGGTCCCCAAATCTCTGTGCTGGGTCTTTGTTATGAATTAGCATTGGATTACCTAAGAGTTGAAAACTGTAAAAGACTGTAAACATGTGTTAATAATGTCTCCAAAAGATGAACAGTGAAAACGGACAAGTTTACTCTGTTTGTATACTGCCTTGGTATACTATAAATTTCTTGTTTATTAAGTACAATCGCATGGCAGTCAAAAATAAACAAACAAAATGTGGACATAGCAGACGAAATTCTTACAGATTACAGCTTTCTCACCAGGTATCACTACATTAAATCAAAGACTTATTTATAAAGACGATATCCAATTCGTCAATGAATTCCCATGTTTATTGGGACACCCTGTATCATGTCCCTTGTAAACACCGCTGTTACACGCAGTAAATGGTTACTAGGGTGGTGTATTTTTCGACCTACGCATATCCTCTATATTACACTTCTGACCTACTTGCACGTGGTTTTCCAGCTGCTTTTTAGCTGCTGTAGGTCTGTTAAACTATAGGTCAGTTGCACCTTAATTCAAAAAACTTTTGTTTGATCCGACCTACTGCAAGGTCGGATGTACAATTATTTGTAGGTCGGATAGTCATCGATTGTAGGTCGGATTTACACTTAAGTAGGTCGGATACATATGCATTTGTAGGTCGGATGGTCATCAATTGTAGGTCGGATTTACACTTAAGTAGGTCGGATACATATGCATTTGTAGGTCGGATGGTCATCAATTGTAGGTCGGATTTACATCTTTAGTAGGTCGGATATATGCATTTGTAGGTCGGATGCACACATTTGTAGGTCGGATGGTCATCGGTTGTAGGTCGGATTTACACTTTTGTAGGTCGGATATATGCATTTGTAGGTCAGATGGTCATCCATTGTAGGTCGGATTTACACTTTTGTAGGTCGGATATATGCATTTGTAGGTCGGATGGTCATCGATTGTAGGTCGGATTTACATATTTGTAGGTCGGATTTACATATTTGTAGGTCGGATGTACACATATTTGTAGGTCGGATGTTTATCGATTGTAGGTCGGATTTACATATATTTGTAGGTCGGATATATGCATTTGTAGGTCGGATGTACACATTTGTAGGTCGGATGGTATGGAAAATACAAAATTAAAAGGAAACTACGTTTAAAAAGTAACACCTGACAATGACTAAGACTAAGGATTTGACTAAATTCACTGTTAATTTACAAGGAGAGAGAAGTATAAGCCTGCTAAAGAGAATACTTTATTTAACAAGATGTACTATGACGGAGAGCAGACAATTAACGATCTTGCACTTACAGCTTTACACCCTATAAGGCTGTCTGAGCTCTCTACTGAAAAAAAACATGGAGATGTTTGTGCAAGCAAATTTCCAGAAAATTGTAGAAAATTCTATCTAAAAAGTAAAAATTTCAGAAGAAATTTCGTTTATTAGTAAAAATATAATTTTTAATGATGCTGTTATTATTGATTTAGTTAGCTGTGATGGAGTTAAGTGAAAAATTTATAAAGTTAAAAAGTTATAAAGAGAGGGGGGCCAAAAAAATAAAAAAAGGTATCAATATTTCTTCAAAAAATGGGTTTTTAGGGGGGGGGGCACAATGTTGCCAAGGGGGGGACGCAAAAAATTTGTTGCCCCCCCTAAACAAAAGAACTCGTACACCCCTGTATTCCTATCGTCTTAAACTCGAGTAATGCAATGCCAGAATTTTTTTATTTTAATTCTCGTAAATATTACGGCCTACGGGAAGAACTTCATGTTTCATTTTTAATAGAGTTGGGGTCTCATCTTTTAGAAATGAACATTATTTAGACTTGAAATATCACTTTGCGATAAGAATAGTTTAAAGTTTACATGTTCAAGATGTTTAATGTATAAGATATAAACTAAAATGTTTAGTTTCTAAACATTTTGTAATAATTATATACTTTTACACAGTAAATTTTATAATATATTTATATATCAGAAATGAATTATATATCCCCCCCTTTCCTGTGGGCTTTAAAAAATTTAATTAAAGTAGATGGGATAAAAATAGTTTCCTCATGTAAAAATCCCATGTTCATCTTGTGAAATAAACTCAAGTTTTCACCGTGTAAAAACTCGGTCCTAGACCCGTGATCAAATCGTCGACATTCACCTCGACAACATTTATCACGGGATATTGACGGGTCACTCGTGTGTCACTCGTGTGAAATACACCAAATAATCTTGTGTTCTTCGCGGGTTTTTGTTTGTTGGGTATTAGTTTAAATGAACATAAAAATAGTTCAAATTATTCCAAAAATATTGCTCAAATGTGTATTATTTCAGGGTTAGCCCAAGTTTTAGACAATTTCTGAGCAAGCGCGGCTGCATTTTAGATCATATTTGAACATAAAAATAGTTCAAATGAACAAAAAATAGTCTACAAATTTTTTTGTTCCTACAAACTATTTTTCATTTAGACTCAGGAATTTATTTGAATTTATTTTAAAAACATCTTTTTTTTTGTTTATTTTAACTATTTTTGAACTATTTTTATATTGACTAGAAATTCAAGGCGCTTCGCGCCCTTCTTTCTAGCCTTAGAGGGCGCTTCGCGCCCATCTTCTAAATTAATTGTAAACATGTTCTCTTTGTGTACATCGTAAAACTAAACAAAAATAATTCGCGGATTTTTACAAAAAATTTCGCGGATTTTCAAAATTTTAAAAAATTTAATGACGATCGAATTTTGATAGAGACAAATATTTGAAATTTTGATGATTCATAAACCTTCCCTGGGCTCCCTAGATGTCCCACAAAAAATTTGGGCCCGATCGGTTCAGCCGTTTTGACGTTTATTGGATACAAACAAACAGACAAACAGACAGACAGACAGACAAACAAGCCAAATTTATATATAGATTTGAGCTATTTTTTGTTTATTTTAACTGTTTTTTCATTTTAAATATTTTTTTGTTCAATTGAACAATATTTATGTTCATTTAAACAGTTTTTATTCATTTTAACTATTTTTTTTGTTTATTTTAACTATTTTTTTTGTTCATTGGAACTATTTTATGTTCATTTGCACTATTTTTACTGGTAATTTGGGGTTCAAATGAAAAGTAGTTAAATGAACAAAAAAATAGTTCAAATGAACATGAAACAAAATTGGTTGAAGTTGGTTGTTTGAACTATCTCATGGGTACCGGCCACGTGTAGTAGTTCAAAGAACAATATAGTTCAAACAGCGGTAGTTAAAACAGGAAAGCATCCAATAAAATTTTTTCAAGCTGTTATTTAATAATTGGTTCTGTTCTTAACTCTGAATGCACTCAAATGTACGGAAAATGATCTTCTTTACATAAATAGATTATCAACAAATTGTCACTTTTTTGTAGTTACCAAAATGTTATTAACAAATTGTTCCTTTTTTGTAGTTACCTATTTGTCATTACCAAATTGTCACTTTTGTGAGCTTACCAAATTGTCATTACCAAATTGTCGTTACCAATTTTTCCTTACCAAATTGTCACTTTTGTGAGCTTACCAAATTGTCATTACCAAATTGTCGTTACCAAATTGTCACCTTACCAAATTGTCAATACCAAATTGTCATTACCAAATTGTCGTTACCAAATTGACATTACCAAAAATCCCCCGTCAAATTTATATTTGAGATAAATTGATATTTGAGATAAATTGATATTTGAGATAAATTAATATGTGACATAAATTGATATTTGAGATAAATTGATATGTGAGACAAATGATATTTGAGATAAATTGATATTTAAGATAAATTTATATTTGAGATAGATTAATATTTGAGATAAGTTGATATGTGAGATAAATTGATATTTGAGATAAATAATATTTGAGATAAATTAATATTTGAAATTAATTGATATTTGAGATAAATTGATATTTGCAATTATTGATATTTGAGAAAAATTGATATTTGAGGCAAATTGATTTGTGAGATAAACTGATATTTGAGATAAATTGATATTTGAGATAAATTGATATTTGAAGTAAATAAAACTATCAATTTTTCACGTTGGTTTTAAAAGTGATCGTTAAATCAAAAGTTTGTACAGTAAAAAACTATAATTTTTTCAACTTTGATTTAATAGCTGTTCATTTATACGGTGTGACTAATTTGTCAAACTATCACAAGCTATTTTAAATTTTTCTTTTTAGTTTTTTTTCGTTCGTTCATAAAGTTATACGATTCATTCGTTAATATTTTTGATAGTTCTGAAAATTTTTGATTATTCACAAAAACAATACTCCTCTCTAAGCATACATGTTCAAATTAATAATCCTAACAAATATAAAATAAACTTTGCTATTATCCCGCCCCACCCCCAACCTTTGATCTACAAAAAAATTGTTATTCTTTTCAGTTTTATAAGTAGACAAATGTTACCTATACGCTACAGCACAGTGAAAACTTTTGGCCATAGGAAGTTTTTTGGCCAGAGTTATCCAATTTGTTCCATCAAAACGGTCAATTAATGCAGAACTAAACCAAATCAAGTATTACAGGGAGCAAGTAACAACAATTATAGTTATTAAATTTTAGCTTAAAATTTATATCTTTTTACGCTTAACTTGGGAATTCCAAAGTATGTATCTTCAGTACTTTTAGTTTGGGTTAAATAAGCACGGTTAAATGTTAAAGAAATTTACTACGCTTTGAATTCTAATATTCATTAAAACCCTCTAAAGTAAAAAATGTCATATTTAGAAAATCATTTTTTTGCGTTATAGTTAAAACTGTATATATTATTTAGACCTAGAAAAACAAGCCTATTTTAGAACAAACAAAAAAATTAATTAATCAATGAATGATACATCCCCATAAGCTAAAGAATTTCAGAATCTAAAATCTAAAAATGGGTCGAAATAGACATTTAGTTTGACATAGATAAAAGTTCATTACTGGCCATTTAGCCTATAAAGTAGGGTCAAATGTGACTAGAATTAAGTCTTCAAATGCGGACAAAAATATTGTACGTTTAATTCTTAGACTTTCTGAATAAATCTTTAATTTGTCATTCTTTGACTTTTAAATCAAATAGTCACAGTTTGAAATATCAAACTGTGACTATACAGGGATTAGAAAATAAAGCTTGTTGCAAATAATAAGTTTTTTGTATAGTTTTTTTGCCTCCTAAGCGTTAAAAAGGTTTTCAAATAAAAAATGTCTTTTGTGTGGGACAAACAATGAGAACTCTGGAATGTAAGACAACTTTTAGACTTAAGTTATGACTTTGAATAGTCCAATATGAACATGAGACGAGACACCGCAAATGTGCAGTGTAAACAGACACATTTAACATAATAGGTGAATTAATAAGTTACTGGTTAAACTATTTGTTTTGTAATTAACCATTTGCTTCCTATTCGACAGTTTTCTGGTTATGATTGTATATTTAATATTATACAAACAATAAAAAGTTAAAGGCAAGATGAACCTTCTCTTATTTAAAGAGTTTACTTACTTGTCAGATGCATCACCACCTGTCACAAGAATGTACTCTCCAACTGTAGTCATCGTTGCATACTGCCGATTAGTAGATAGGCAGGGAGATGTTTCTTCCCAGGATGATAGTGAACCAACAACTCCTGAGTAACATCTAGACAAGAAAACATTCATTACTCACCCATCCTTTCAGACTATATTTGAATTCATGTTAAAATATATCTTAAAGGTGTTTTTTTTTCTTTTTTCCATTTTTTTTTAAACTTTTAAAATATGGCAAAATTTTGACAAAAAGGAGATGAAGTAGATGATAATCTAGAATTTTAAAATTTAATTTCAAATTTTAAAATGTTAAAAATTTTAATCCTTTTGGCATCTTGATCAAATTTTTCCATAAGACCTCTTTCCTTGCAAGGAAAAGTATCACCCTACCCCCCCCCCCCCCCCCCCC
>NW_019397309.1:105603-106381 GCF_000591075.1 Eurytemora carolleeae
GTTTTCGGAACATATCCTGATTTTGAGACAATTACCGGAATTCATACCAATGTCAATTTTCAAGTATTTACACACTTATGAAACAAAACAAGATTTTTTGATAAGGTTTAATATAAACAAAATAGAAAATAAAAACAAACTGTTCCTTTATAATATAAAAATCCTTACAGCATTTAGAAATCAAAATATTGATATCATTTGTTCTTACAATATAGATAAATAGAAAAGTGGGAAACTGTTTGTTTAAAATGTTTGAAAATAAATCATCCATATTCTCTAATTTTAACAGATAAAATGTGGAAACTTAGATTATAGAAATATTTCAGAAGTTAATTTAGTCTTCATAAGATAATTTTTATTTTCAGTGATTTATTTTGTAAGTTATGAAAGTGAGTTTTGTTTTGAATTGTTGATTATGCTCAAAAACGGGAAAGTGGGTTTCGTCTCGAAAAGGCGCCAATGTTTCAAATTCAGGATATGTTTAAAAATGAAAAAAACATTGTATTGAAAAACGGTAGTGTATTTTTCGACCTACGCATATCCTCTATATTACACTTCTGACCTACTTGCACATGGTTTTCCAGCTGCTTTTTAGCTGCTGTATGTCTGTTAAACTATAGGTCAGTTGCACTTTAATTAAAAAAAACTTTTGTTTGATCCGACCTACTGTAGGTCGGATGTACACATTTGTAGGTCGGATGGTCATCAATTGTAGGTCGGATTTATACTTTTGTAGGTCGGATATATGCATTTGTAGGTCGGATGTACACATTTGTAG